>NC_056728.1:1456603300-1456718300 GCF_019279795.1 Protopterus annectens
CCTCCAGCCAAATATGTCTGACCTGCAATACAATACCAACCTTAGCAGATCCCATAAGCAGGACCCTACACAACAAGGGCAGTACATGTTAACAGTATTCCATCCCACCTGTAGGATGTAAGGCTGGCATTACTAACATATCAAGCAGTACAGTCAAGTGAGGTCATGCTTGGGGGAACCCCTTGGGCAGGTGCAGTAAGTAACTGGAATCCCTCATACGATCCAGTAGCCCTAAACCTAACAATGGATTCACCAATGTTGGCAGGGACGACCACAAATTCACCATGTCAGCTGAAAACTACCACCCAGTAGCCTGATGACCTTGGTCTGCAGGGACATGGAACATATCAACAATGAACCCAGGTGTAGATGAGGGTTTGGAGGTGCACAATGCCTATGTAGATCATAGCAGGCTTTTGTACACCATCCCACTTGTAGGAATGTGTGTAGTTGTTATGGGATCTACCTCCGTTCACAGAATGTTTCCACCAGGACTGCTTGGCATATGCCAACATACCACAGGTACCAACCCATAGACATACAGTCCTTCACAGGTCAAAGATGTGTCAATGCTCTCCTCCACACTGTTGAGGTGTGCAGCACTACTGTGGTTGCTATAACTCACTGGGTGTGGCTGTTGTGGACACAGCTGCCATTATTGCAGTTACTGTTACGTCTATCCCCCCACATAGCTGTCTGTAATACTGTACAGTGTATGTAATCAGGTTGTTAGTTGTTGTTTACACAATTCACAGTAGTTGAGCACCTCACACCCTCCTAAGGGTAGGGCTATGCCACCAGCATTAGCACACACATGTTACATAGGTGAGGATCGCAGTAGAGTGGGGAGAGGGACATACACCCTGCTGTTAGCATGTTCAATGTTATCCACATCGCAGACTGCATATATAGCACTATGTGGTTGTGCCTATCCTGTCTTGGTGGGATTACATGTGCAACAGATGTTTTCCCTGCATGGGGACATACCTCCATGTGTACAGCCTTGTACCTGTACTGCATCCAAACCAAAGGCACTGTGTTGTACCCAGCCATGGCATGTGTACCACCCACTACACTTACTGGTGTCCACTGTAGAAGGCCTGCTGACATCACTATACCCATCAGCCATGTGGCATATGGACAAACACAACACAATCAGAACAGATACTGGTGACAACAATATAACATTGTTAATTACAGCTATGATGCATCATGGCTGCACAGCTACACCTTCCAAGATATTAGCATTTTGCTTTACTGCTGACAACATGCTGCACATCATTCCATTGCTACACTGTTGTACAGTCACCCTGTGCATCAGCACAATGTTACTCTATCCCTGCATCAGTGTTACGGATGTCAGGGAGTGGCACAGATATCATCATATGCACAGGGTGTGTTGGTTTGTCAGAGGCCTAGGCTGAACCATACAATTGACAACATGTGTGTGTGTGAGGGGACTGAGTATTGTTAAAGGCCAATGGTGATGTCATTTGTGCATGTTGTTGCCCTAGGTTCTTTGTTTGTGTGTGTGTCTGCATGCACACAATTCCTCCATGTGGTTGCCCTATACAGGAAATTGTGGGACAGCTGCAGACTGTACCTGGCAGGGTTTGCAGTTCACTGTCTCTGGCCATGGAAACGGGACCTGTGCCTGGCAGTGGTGCTACAGGCAGTATCAGGTACAAAGCCTGACCGAGTACTGTCCCCCAAGTTTGATAGATGTCCACTGGATCCAGGTCCCTCTTGTGACTGGCCAGGGCCACTTGCAAATGGTCTGCTATGACAGTCTGTGGGCAGTCCCCCACAGTGCTGGGGCTGGTACTGCCACTATGGGAGCAGCTGTGACTGGTTGGATGTCCACGGCGATCTCTAACTGCTGGTGTTGCTGGCATACGTCCAAGTGGCCGTCACAACCATCCTGCCCTGTCCTGATGCATGGATATGACATTGTGGATGAGATCCAATGTCTCACCCCACCATCTATCCATGACCTTGGTGTAATTCTGGATGGCACCTGCTAGGTCATGGATGCTGTCAGTTGCAGAGGTGTGATGAGCCCTCTGCACCATTAGACCCTGCTAGTGTACTGTTCCATTCATGCATGTGCCTTCATGACAGTCTGGAACATGTGTGTGGTTGAAATAGATGTGGCACGTCTGCCAGGGGCATGATGACTAGCAGTGCTCTGACGAGCACCCCTAAACATCTACCTATGTGATACCCCGCCATACATCTGGCAATGGCTGCTGTGTCCTGACACATGTGCCATAGATACCACACTGTCCTGGCCAATGCCAACCGTAGGCTGTCCCTCAGCTAAGGCCAATGGTGATGAGGTGTGTAGAGGCAGTGTGACTGTGTGCGTGGATGGAGTGGATACGTGTGGGTTGTTAATTGGTGGCCCAGTGGCAGCCCCTGACGACCCGTCCTGTGCCCCAAGACATCTATCTTCATGGTCACTGTCTGTATCAGTGACATCAGATTCCCTGAGGGGGGACCCAGCCCCACATTGCCACCTGTGAGGGGAAAACAGGGAACAGACTGTAAGACCTGTACAACACCGCTAAACAGTACACACACACACACACACACACACACACACACACACACACACACACACACACACACACACGCACACACGTGTGCAGACAGGGCCACACTCACAGACATAAACACATGCAGTTGACATACATGACAACCCATACACTCCACTGGACAGCACCTACAGACAGCTCCTGCAACCCCATAACACACACAATAGCAGGCGATGGTGCAGTACAGTATCACACACATACCTGTAATTACACATGTCAGCATGCAGGACATGTAGGGCTCAACACCATACAGTGCAACTGTCGTCAGTCCCTTTTACCAACATTATACATGTCTGTGATGCATGGTGTCTGTTTGTAGTTGATGGCCCTCCCCCTGGAACTCACTGCACCCATGTCCACAGCATTGCTGTGCATCTGTTCAGCACCCTGGCATGTACTGTGCACCATACCTCATGGGTGTACACACTATTGCAGGATGTGTCTCTGTGTCAGTTGTGTTTCCACTACTGCTCACAGCCTCTGTGTGTTCCTGGATCACATGTGGATACATGTGTTTAGTGAATGTTTGATGTGTATTCACATATGTCATCATCAGAGGTGCATGTATGAGTGATAGACTATCATTAGACTGACCAGACACAATGTACTGTACTTATGGTGAGTGTAGAGACAATTATTGACCATGATTGAGCCCTGGCTGATGTTGCCTGTGGTACACATAGGTTCATAGGTGAGTACTGGTCTACTGGTCCTGGGGCCTACTTAAGCCTAGCCACAGGGGTTCCCAGCCATGCACCACCCACTAATGTTATTCCCTGTGCCCCTGTCAGGCTGTGGCACAGACATGCTACCCAGGGTGAATTCCCCATTTCCCATCCATTTGCCAAGTGTTTCTGTAAAGAGGGCCAATGAGTAGCATTGCCTGACATGTATGGGTAGTCTGTTCCAGAGTGTGAGTATTCCCCAGGACAGGACACTATCCCTCCAGTATGTTCTGTGTAATGTGTTGATGAGGTTTAGGACCCTGGAGCGTGTGTTAGCAGAGGAAGTGGGATGTCATTTTATGTAGCATATTCAACTGCTCTGTGTATAACATAGCTGTGTATGTTGGGCAGATGTCGTCAGCTGTTCCTGGGCAAAGTGCACTTGAGTGTAGCCACAGTTGTCTGAGATGGACTGTGTATTTCATCTGTTTAAGGCTGGTAATCCCATTAGTGAGGTGTGTGCTGTGTCAATGCACATGTACAGCATGCATTATGGGTAGCTGTGTTAGATATGTACATGGTCTACATCTTAGCTATGACATGCACAGTGAATTGCCAAGCATAACCTTAAACCATACTCACAGGCATCCAGCCACTGCCTTGCTGGTATCCCAGAGGTACCTACATTAAGATGGGATAGAGATTATGTCAGTGGCCACAGCTGTGGCATTGTTACAGTGTGGCTGCAATATTACAGTACAACAACAGCTGAAGTCCACAGTACTAAAGATTATGCATTCCTGCTTATTGTTACTGCACAGCAACATACCCAACATCTCACATATGCATGGTCTACATGTACAGATGCATACACTACAGTAGACTGCTGATATGCCCTGGAACCTTACCTGCATGCTCCATGTCTGGTGTGTGAGTAGCACCCACCTCCATGACTATATAAGTCTGTAGCTCTTGTGGGTGGGCAGGTGCTATCAGGCTCATGAGCAGCTCCTCCACTCTGGTGAAGAGGGGATGGATGTTGTGGCCCCTGCCTGTTGCAAGGTGGTCACCCCGCATGGCAGCGGCATGACATCATACTTGGCAGAGCAGGTCACTACAATGGTGGCAGACCTGCTCATAAGTACGGCTGTGCATCCCCACCTCATTCACCCTGCGGACCACATCAGTCCACATGGCTGTTCTCTCCTGCTGGTCCTGGCTTGTCCGTGAGAACAACAGCTGATAGTTGTAGATGATGCTGGTGATTATAATGTCCTCCTCAGCGGCACTGTAGGCGGGATTCCCTCAGGTGTGCCATACTCCCTGAAAGACATAATGATGGAAATATGTCTGAGCAACTCGTATGTCAAGTTTATCATAATACAATACACATATCAATCTCCCGCCACCATATCAGCTCCAATATAATGTTCACACTACGCTAGTGGTATGTGTCCGGTATGTGTACCATTGAGCCATATATTGTATTGTACAACACTTTCTGCTATGTGGTTATAGACATGCTCCCTGTGGGAACACTAGAGTTGCTGGGCTGTTACAGGGTATTTCACCTGCATGCCATTGTCACTGCCACTATGTTTCCAGATATGCATGTGGTATGCCTGCTATGTGATTGCTACACATCTGCCATTCGGTGGTATTGGGGATATCTATGCATGCTGTTGGACATGTTCTGAGATTGTGTGGACTATTACAGCACACATATGTTCCATGACAGTTGCACACCAGTATGTGTAGGGGTTATTTGCCAGCAGGAACACCACTCTAACCTGATGTGCACATGTTACCAGTCCACATCACATCCATGACCCACCATGAAACCTCATTATCTACTGTTCCATCACTACCTTCATGTGGAACCACCACAGGGGATGGTGCCCCCCCCCCATGGAGCACACACAAACATGTGTCTGTCACCCAGTTAGGTCACGGGTATTGTGCATAGGGATCTCCACAGAGACATGGGGTATGTGCTACATCACCTGGAGGCATACAGTACACATACACAAGGTTCGACATGCATGTCCTTTCTGCCCAGCGCACAGCCCAGGCACCTTTATGTCCATGTAGATGCTGTCGTGACTGCTCATGGGTAGGCACCATGTTCCCTTTGTTCCCATGTGGGGGCTCAATGGCCTCCACATTCCAAATGTAACAACCTGTTTACAGTGCTTAACCACCACATGTGTCATATACCACTGTCTTGTTTGTCATCCAACCAGACCTGTGCCTAATACCCTTCACCAACATGTATATCCCGCCGTCTCATACAATTGCAATGTGTTCCGAACATGGGTTACACACCATCTTGCAGCCATGTACTGGTGTATAGGTATGCTGTGTATCGATGTGTGATGTTCTCTCACACATGTCATGGCAGGAAATGTATTCACATATATATATATATATATATATATATATATATATATATATATATATATATATATATATATATATATCTATACATCTCTCTCTCTCTCTATATATATATATATATATATCTATATATATATATATATATATATATATATATATATATATATATATACATATATGTAGACACAGACACACACACACACACACACACACATATATATATTTTATATATATAGATATATATGTCTGTGTATATATATATATATATATATATATATATATATATATATATATATATATATATGTATATATACATATGTGCTTTCATGTGTAGATATCATTTGTGTTGTTGATATACCTATATGAATGTATAACTGTCCGAGGTTTTGTACACATACACAGCTGTGAATATGTATCACACATATATGTATCTGTATGTGGGGTGCATACGAACATCTATGTGGGGTTCATACGAACATCTGGACCACACTCATGTGCCCTCTTTACTTCACAGCTGAACTGTTTGGCCTTGCTGCAACACAGACAGTTGTCACATATGAACACAGACTAATGTTTGAGAGGTATATATGGTGACAAACATTAAATAAGCATACTATACTGCTATGGCAGTTGGGCATGTTATGCTACACTTTAACATGACTGTCCTGCAGGTGGTGTGGTCTCTCACCCATGTGTCTATCATGGCAGTATTAATACCCCCACCAGCCATTGGCCACAGTATTTTACAGAATACAGATATCATGGGTCACACCTTTGCCATCCACTGTTGGTCTGCACATTTGGCAGGTATGTCCCACTGCCCACAGGGACTGTCCAGTGCAGTTGTTGAGCACAACATCATTACAGGAACAAGTACTGATGGCACATATCTTTCACAGTATACATCATATTATTCTATTTCATATACTACATGCCAGTAAATGCATATCTGTTTCACATACCTGTTATGTTGTTTCAGCTGTAACACAACCCTGAGCTTTGTGAACTTTCTTGAAGGTTTCTTTCTCTCTCTCTCTCTCTCTCTCTCTCTGTCTCCAGTAGAGTGATTGAGCTGGTTTGAATAGACTGTAGCATGCCTTTGTTGGTATTGCACATGATCAGGTGGTGGCCTCTGCACCAGTCAGTGTCCACTAGTTGTTAATTGCATGCAGTCTGCTGTGTAGTACTTCAGATAACCACTGTCATGGCAACCCTGTACTATAAATTGCTGCCTTATGTGGGCATTGTTCCTTCAACTTTACAGTATGGATGACATCCTTCCTGTGTGTGGACATCAGTGTTACAGACAGCAGGTAGCAATGCCTTTTACAGCAGAACCTGCAGACATAGGCCAAATCCATATTTGGGTAAGGTTCCAGATTTACAGACAGCATGAGTAGTGTTGTTGTGTACAATGTATCTTGTTGTTCTTACAGGGTTTCTGTGTACATGTTACTTTTTCATGTAATGTTGTCTGTCTGCATAGCTCTCAACTGTGGGCCTATCTGTATGATACCAGGGGGATTGGCTGTTAGGTTTTGTCTGTGCACCACACAGGTATTGTCCCAGAAATATTTGTGGCATTCTGTCTGTACATGGCTACATCCATTTGTATTTCAATGTCGTATCCCTGCATAAGGGCATACTGCAATGAATCCTGTAACACCAGCAATTTCCAGGGTGTGTAACAGCAATAATGCAAATATGGCCCTATGTTCCTGCCTCTGTCCTCCACATGTATACCAGTCTTTGTCCTGCTGTGATACAGGAAGGGTTGTTAGGTAATGGCCTATTATTATTTACCACTAGCATTACTGCTATCATCCCTGCCATGTCATGGACTCCCACCCTAACTGTTGGGTCAGGTCCATATATATATGGGGGCAACAGCTGGAGAACACATATGTGCCCTTGTACATTCCAGAGGTAAATATGTGGTACACCGTGTTCCTTGCCCTAGTACAGCCTTTTATGAGGGGGAGGTTCTATGCCATTAACCTAGGCTATGGCACCTTTTCAGGGATATAACTGTTAAGACGAGGTTCATTCAGTATGATAATGAGATGTTAGGTTAAGCAATGTTATGTACAAGATACTGTGACATTAACACAAGTGCTACTTTTCCACCTAGGGGTTGACTACAGGGTGTAATTGGAGTCTGCTGAACTACATCTGTAAGTGTTGATTGTTACGTATCCTGAAGGCAAAACCTGTTTCTACTGTTGTACTAATTGAAGGCCTTGGCCTGAACAGCATAGTATGGTATATATCCACATTGCTTGCATCTACTACTTTATGTGGGCCTTGCATTCATGGCTGATTACATAATTCAAACCTTATGTGGTGTCAGTGCTGGCATACATTATTGTATAGTACAGGAATACAGGTTATCTATGTATGCATACCTGTGTGTTGTATAATGTCCCTTGAATTGTGGGTGGGTATATGTTTAATGTCGGTATTCTCATTTGTGGGAATGGTTGCCACACTACACATTTAACAGGTGCCAGTTGAAGGGCTTGTGGCTGAGGGATATACTTTGCACCCAGTGTTTCCACACTACTTCTACATATGTATGCCTACTGATACCTTTTGTGTGTGTATATGTGTATGTACCTATATATATATATATATATATATATATATATATATATATATATATACATACATACATATATATATATATATATATATATATATATATATATATATATATATATATATATATATATATATATATATATATGTACAGATTGCAGCACTGAAGTCAGTAATTAGCGGCAACACTTTTGTGTTTCAGATTTTATCTCCTTCTATGTATGTGTTCTAATACATATAACTGTGTAACTAGCAACATTTTAAGTATATCAAAGCATTAGTTGACATATATCCCTATTTGTACCCACAGTATGCCATACTTTGTCTAGACTTCTTGCATTAACAGGTTATGTGGTGTGATAATAATACATGTCCTGTACTGTTGACTGATTGTGCTGCATGACATGTTTGTGAAAACTACAGGTTATGTATATCTGTTATGGTTTACTGGTAAATCACTTAGTGTATGGCGTGCAGGGTCCTGGGTTCGAGCCTTGGAGAGGCAGTTTATTTTGTTGCTGGGGAGAACAAGTGACCTTGGCTACAAAGTGATTTAAGGCACTTTTAAGTAGTTGTAAGTGGGTTTGTGCAAGTTTGCATGGTGGTAAGCACTGCCAAGCGCTGCTTATGTTTTCTTAGTCAGTTAGCTTCAAATTTCTCAACCTGTGTAGGCATAGCTTACCCCAGCGCAAAACCGCTTATCGCTGCTTAATGGCACCTACTTCCGCTTACCCCCATGCAAATTCTTTTAAAAAAAATGAAAAAGGAGTTGATAGGACAGTGGTGAAAAACGGGGCACAAAGAGGGAAAGACAGTAGGGAAAATAGCTAGGCATGTGCAGGAAGGGTATCGGAAAGGTCCATAGCTGCCCATTTCTTCTACAGCAACAGCTGCGCATATACACTATATTTGCAGGTATATTTGGACCCTCAAACTCCTGGGAGAGGGGTGAGGATGACATATATTCATTGTGATGCCAATTAGACTAGATTACATGTGTCCAGTGGACACGTGTGAAATGAACAGCTATGTATGGGGTGAGATTTTTTTGTAGGACCAGATTGCCCTTTTTTTTTCTGGTGAGAGTGGGATGTTGGGGAGGAGTAGTAGGTATATTTGGGGCAGTAGTTTGGGTAGGTTACCTGACAAAAAACACTAAACGCATACAGGGCCAGTATATGACACATGTGAGGGGTAAACACCTTGGACATGGAGGGGTGTCTGGAAGTTGGCAGCCCATGAGCCCCCAACTGGAATCAGTGGGACTGAGGTCCCCACCGATGGGCACTCACCACTGCACCTTCACTGCCCCAAAGTTGGCTGTGCTGGGGGCTGTGTAGGAGGGGCAGTCTCACCCTCTAATAGCGCCACTCGGCCCTCAAGCTGGCATAGCCACTCTCGATACTCCAGATTGAGCTCCTTACACACCATGGCCTAGACCTGTTGATGGGTGACAGGTTCCCCAGAGGGGGGGTGCAGGGAGTCATGCCCCCCAGCATTACGATATGTATTCCAACTTGCAGTTCAAGAGTCAGCAAAGGTGCCTTTAGAACTGCAGTGTTTCTAATTGTGGTGCAGTAAGTGATGATGGGTTAGTCCTTTCGGTTTGAAGAAAGGGCTGTTCGAAGGAATGATTGTCTCCATGTCAAGGGTGAACACACACACACACATATATATATATATATATATATATATATATATATATATATATATATATATGGGTATATATGGACATACATCTATAGATGGAACTGGGAACATAACTACAACATATATCTCCACATGCACCATTGATGGGTTTGAGAGAGCCAAACAACATACATCTGGCACGGATAGGTATCCCCCTCCAGCCAAATATGTCTGACCTGCAATACAATACCAACCTTAGCAGATCCCATAAGCAGGACCCTACACAACAAGGGCAGTACATGTTAACAGTATTCCATCCCACCTGTAGGATGTAAGGCTGGCATTACTAACATATCAAGCAGTACAGTCAAGTGAGGTCATGCTTGGGGGAACCCCTTGGGCAGGTGCAGTAAGTAACTGGAATCCCTCATACGATCCAGTAGCCCTAAACCTAACAATGGATTCACCAATGTTGGCAGGGACGACCACAAATTCACCATGTCAGCTGAAAACTACCACCCAGTAGCCTGATGACCTTGGTCTGCAGGGACATGGAACATATCAACAATGAACCCAGGTGTAGATGAGGGTTTGGAGGTGCACAATGCCTATGTAGATCATAGCAGGCTTTTGTACACCATCCCACTTGTAGGAATGTGTGTAGTTGTTATGGGATCTACCTCCGTTCACAGAATGTTTCCACCAGGACTGCTTGGCATATGCCAACATACCACAGGTGCCAACCCATAGACATACAGTCCTTCACAGGTCAAAGATGTGTCAATGCTCTCCTCCACACTGTTGAGGTGTGCAGCACTACTGTGGTTGCTATAACTCACTGGGTGTGGCTGTTGTGGACACAGCTGCCATTATTGCAGTTACTGTTACGTCTATCCCCCCACATAGCTGTCTGTAATACTGTACAGTGTATGTAATCAGGTTGTTAGTTGTTGTTTACACAATTCACAGTAGTTGAGCACCTCACACCCTCCTAAGGGTAGGGCTATGCCACCAGCATTAGCACACACATGTTACATAGGTGAGGATCGCAGTAGAGTGGGGAGAGGGACATACACCCTGCTGTTAGCATGTTCAATGTTATCCACATCGCAGACTGCATATATAGCACTATGTGGTTGTGCCTATCCTGTCTTGGTGGGATTACATGTGCAACAGATGTTTTCCCTGCATGGGGACATACCTCCATGTGTACAGCCTTGTACCTGTACTGCATCCAAACCAAAGGCACTGTGTTGTACCCAGCCATGGCATGTGTACCACCCACTACACTTACTGGTGTCCACTGTAGAAGGCCTGCTGACATCACTATACCCATCAGCCATGTGGCATATGGACAAACACAACACAATCAGAACAGATACTGGTGACAACAATATAACATTGTTAATTACAGCTATGATGCATCATGGCTGCACAGCTACACCTTCCAAGATATTAGCATTTTGCTTTACTGCTGACAACATGCTGCACATCATTCCATTGCTACACTGTTGTACAGTCACCCTGTGCATCAGCACAATGTTACTCTATCCCTGCATCAGTGTTACGGATGTCAGGGAGTGGCACAGATATCATCATATGCACAGGGTGTGTTGGTTTGTCAGAGGCCTAGGCTGAACCATACAATTGACAACATGTGTGTGTGTGAGGGGACTGAGTATTGTTAAAGGCCAATGGTGATGTCATTTGTGCATGTTGTTGCCCTAGGTTCTTTGTTTGTGTGTGTGTCTGCATGCACACAATTCCTCCATGTGGTTGCCCTATACAGGAAATTGTGGGACAGCTGCAGACTGTACCTGGCAGGGTTTGCAGTTCACTGTCTCTGGCCATGGAAACGGGACCTGTGCCTGGCAGTGGTGCTACAGGCAGTATCAGGTACAAAGCCTGACCGAGTACTGTCCCCCAAGTTTGATAGATGTCCACTGGATCCAGGTCCCTCTTGTGACTGGCCAGGGCCACTTGCAAATGGTCTGCTATGACAGTCTGTGGGCAGTCCCCCACAGTGCTGGGGCTGGTACTGCCACTATGGGAGCAGCTGTGACTGGTTGGATGTCCACGGCGATCTCTAACTGCTGGTGTTGCTGGCATACGTCCAAGTGGCCGTCGCAACCATCCTGCCCTGTCCTGATGCATGGATATGACATTGTGGATGAGATCCAATGTCTCACCCCACCATCTATCCATGACCTTGGTGTAATTCTGGATGGCACCTGCTAGGTCATGGATGCTGTCAGTTGCAGAGGTGTGATGAGCCCTCTGCACCATTAGACCCTGCTAGTGTACTGTTCCATTCATGCATGTGCCTTCATGACAGTCTGGAACATGTGTGTGGTTGAAATAGATGTGGCACGTCTGCCAGGGGCATGATGACTAGCAGTGCTCTGACGAGCACCCCTAAACATCTACCTATGTGATACCCCGCCATACATCTGGCAATGGCTGCTGTGTCCTGACACATGTGCCATAGATACCACACTGTCCTGGCCAATGCCAACCGTAGGCTGTCCCTCAGCTAAGGCCAATGGTGATGAGGTGTGTAGAGGCAGTGTGACTGTGTGCGTGGATGGAGTGGATACGTGTGGGTTGTTAATTGGTGGCCCAGTGGCAGCCCCTGACGACCCGTCCTGTGCCCCAAGACATCTATCTTCATGGTCACTGTCTGTATCAGTGACATCAGATTCCTGAGGGGGGACCCAGCCCCACATTGCCACCTGTGAGGGGAAAACAGGGAACAGACTGTAAGACCTGTACAACACCGCTAAACAGTACACACACACACACACACACACACACACACACACACACACACACACACACACACACACACACACACACACGCACACACGTGTGCAGACAGGGCCACACTCACAGACATAAACACATGCAGTTGACATACATGACAACCCATACACTCCACTGGACAGCACCTACAGACAGCTCCTGCAACCCCATAACACACACAATAGCAGGCGATGGTGCAGTACAGTATCACACACATACCTGTAATTACACATGTCAGCATGCAGGACATGTAGGGCTCAACACCATACAGTGCAACTGTCGTCAGTCCCTTTTACCAACATTATACATGTCTGTGATGCATGGTGTCTGTTTGTAGTTGATGGCCCTCCCTGGAACTCACTGCACCCATGTCCACAGCATTGCTGTGCATCTGTTCAGCACCCTGGCATGTACTGTGCACCATACCTCATGGGTGTACACACTATTGCAGGATGTGTCTCTGTGTCAGTTGTGTTTCCACTACTGCTCACAGCCTCTGTGTGTTCCTGGATCACATGTGGATACATGTGTTTAGTGAATGTTTGATGTGTATTCACATATGTCATCATCAGAGGTGCATGTATGAGTGATAGACTATCATTAGACTGACCAGACACAATGTACTGTACTTATGGTGAGTGTAGAGACAATTATTGACCATGATTGAGCCCTGGCTGATGTTGCCTGTGGTACACATAGGTTCATAGGTGAGTACTGGTCTACTGGTCCTGGGGCCTACTTAAGCCTAGCCACAGGGGTTCCCAGCCATGCACCACCCACTAATGTTATTCCCTGTGCCCCTGTCAGGCTGTGGCACAGACATGCTACCCAGGGTGAATTCCCCATTTCCCATCCATTTGCCAAGTGTTTCTGTAAAGAGGGCCAATGAGTAGCATTGCCTGACATGTATGGGTAGTCTGTTCCAGAGTGTGAGTATTCCCCAGGACAGGACACTATCCCTCCAGTATGTTCTGTGTAATGTGTTGATGAGGTTTAGGACCCTGGAGCGTGTGTTAGCAGAGGAAGTGGGATGTCATTTTATGTAGCATATTCAACTGCTCTGTGTATAACATAGCTGTGTATGTTGGGCAGATGTCGTCAGCTGTTCCTGGGCAAAGTGCACTTGAGTGTAGCCACAGTTGTCTGAGATGGACTGTGTATTTCATCTGTTTAAGGCTGGTAATCCCATTAGTGAGGTGTGTGCTGTGTCAATGCACATGTACAGCATGCATTATGGGTAGCTGTGTTAGATATGTACATGGTCTACATCTTAGCTATGACATGCACAGTGAATTGCCAAGCATAACCTTAAACCATACTCACAGGCATCCAGCCACTGCCTTGCTGGTATCCCAGAGGTACCTACATTAAGATGGGATAGAGATTATGTCAGTGGCCACAGCTGTGGCATTGTTACAGTGTGGCTGCAATATTACAGTACAACAACAGCTGAAGTCCACAGTACTAAAGATTATGCATTCCTGCTTATTGTTACTGCACAGCAACATACCCAACATCTCACATATGCATGGTCTACATGTACAGATGCATACACTACAGTAGACTGCTGATATGCCCTGGAACCTTACCTGCATGCTCCATGTCTGGTGTGTGAGTAGCACCCACCTCCATGACTATATAAGTCTGTAGCTCTTGTGGGTGGGCAGGTGCTATCAGGCTCATGAGCAGCTCCTCCACTCTGGTGAAGAGGGGATGGATGTTGTGGCCCCTGCCTGTTGCAAGGTGGTCACCCCGCATGGCAGCGGCATGACATCATACTTGGCAGAGCAGGTCACTACAATGGTGGCAGACCTGCTCATAAGTACGGCTGTGCATCCCCACCTCATTCACCCTGCGGACCACATCAGTCCACATGGCTGTTCTCTCCTGCTGGTCCTGGCTTGTCCGTGAGAACAACAGCTGATAGTTGTAGATGATGCTGGTGATTATAATGTCCTCCTCAGCGGCACTGTAGGCGGGATTCCCTCAGGTGTGCCATACTCCCTGAAAGACATAATGATGGAAATATGTCTGAGCAACTCGTATGTCAAGTTTATCATAATACAATACACATATCAATCTCCCGCCACCATATCAGCTCCAATATAATGTTCACACTACGCTAGTGGTATGTGTCCGGTATGTGTACCATTGAGCCATATATTGTATTGTACAACACTTTCTGCTATGTGGTTATAGACATGCTCCCTGTGGGAACACTAGAGTTGCTGGGCTGTTACAGGGTATTTCACCTGCATGCCATTGTCACTGCCACTATGTTTCCAGATATGCATGTGGTATGCCTGCTATGTGATTGCTACACATCTGCCATTCGGTGGTATTGGGGATATCTATGCATGCTGTTGGACATGTTCTGAGATTGTGTGGACTATTACAGCACACATATGTTCCATGACAGTTGCACACCAGTATGTGTAGGGGTTATTTGCCAGCAGGAACACCACTCTAACCTGATGTGCACATGTTACCAGTCCACATCACATCCATGACCCACCATGAAACCTCATTATCTACTGTTCCATCACTACCTTCATGTGGAACCACCTCAGGGGATGGTGCCCCCCCCCCCATGGAGCACACACAAACATGTGTCTGTCACCCAGTTAGGTCACGGGTATTGTGCATAGGGATCTCCACAGAGACATGGGGTATGTGCTACATCACCTGGAGGCATACAGTACACATACACAAGGTTCGACATGCATGTCCTTTCTGCCCAGCGCACAGCCCAGGCACCTTTATGTCCATGTAGATGCTGTCGTGACTGCTCATGGGTAGGCACCATGTTCCCTTTGTTCCCATGTGGGGGCTCAATGGCCTCCACATTCCAAATGTAACAACCTGTTTACAGTGCTTAACCACCACATGTGTCATATACCACTGTCTTGTTTGTCATCCAACCAGACCTGTGCCTAATACCCTTCACCAACATGTATATCCCGCCGTCTCATACAATTGCAATGTGTTCCGAACATGGGTTACACACCATCTTGCAGCCATGTACTGGTGTATAGGTATGCTGTGTATCGATGTGTGATGTTCTCTCACACATGTCATGGCAGGGGAAATGTATTGACATATATATATATATATATATATATATATATATATATATATATATATATATATATGCATATATATAGCTATACATCTCTCTCTCTCTCTATATATATATATATATATATCTATATATATATATATATATATATATATATATATATATATATATATAGACACAGACACACACACACACACACACACACACACACACATATATATATTTTATATATATAGATATATATGTCTGTGTATATATATATATATATATATATATATATATATATATATATATATATGTATATATACAGATGTGCTTTCATGTGTAGATATCATTTGTGTTGTTGATATACCTATATGAATGTATAATTGTCCGAGGTTTTGTACACATACACAGCTGTGAATATGTATCACACATATATGTATCTGTATGTGGGGTGCATACGAACATCTATGTGGGGTTCATACGAACATCTGGACCACACTCATGTGCCCTCTTTACTTCACAGCTGAACTGTTTGGCCTTGCTGCAACACAGACAGTTGTCACATATGAACACAGACTAATGTTTGAGAGGTATATATGGTGACAAACATTAAATAAGCATACTATACTGCTATGGCAGTTGGGCATGTTATGCTACACTTTAACATGACTGTCCTGCAGGTGGTGTGGTCTCTCACCCATGTGTCTATCATGGCAGTATTAATACCCCCACCAGCCATTGGCCACAGTATTTTACAGAATACAGATATCATGGGTCACACCTTTGCCATCCACTGTTGGTCTGCACATTTGGCAGGTATGTCCCACTGCCCACAGGGACTGTCCAGTGCAGTTGTTGAGCACAACATCATTACAGGAACAAGTACTGATGGCACATATCTTTCACAGTATACATCATATTATTCTATTTCATATACTACATGCCAGTAAATGCATATCTGTTTCACATACCTGTTATGTTGTTTCAGCTGTAACACAACCCTGAGCTTTGTGAACTTTCTTGAAGGTTTCTTTCTCTCTCTCTCTCTCTCTCTCTCTCTCTCTGTCTCTCCAGTAGAGTGATTGAGCTGGTTTGAATAGACTGTAGCATGCCTTTGTTGGTATTGCACATGATCAGGTGGTGGCCTCTGCACCAGTCAGTGTCCACTAGTTGTTAATTGCATGCAGTCTGCTGTGTAGTACTTCAGATAACCACTGTCATGGCAACCCTGTACTATAAATTGCTGCCTTATGTGGGCATTGTTCCTTCAACTTTACAGTATGGATGACATCCTTCCTGTGTGTGGACATCAGTGTTACAGACAGCAGGTAGCAATGCCTTTTACAGCAGAACCTGCAGACATAGGCCAAATCCATATTTGGGTAAGGTTCCAGATTTACAGACAGCATGAGTAGTGTTGTTGTGTACAATGTATCTTGTTGTTCTTACAGGGTTTCTGTGTACATGTTACTTTTCATGTAATGTTGTCTGTCTGCATAGCTCTCAACTGTGGGCCTATCTGTATGATACCAGGGGGATTGGCTGTTAGGTTTTGTCTGTGCACCACACAGGTATTGTCCCAGAAATATTTGTGGCATTCTGTCTGTACATGGCTACATCCATTTGTATTTCAATGTCGTATCCCTGCATAAGGGCATACTGCAATGAATCCTGTAACACCAGCAATTTCCAGGGTGTGTAACAGCAATAATGCAAATATGGCCCTATGTTCCTGCCTCTGTCCTCCACATGTATACCAGTCTTTGTCCTGCTGTGATACAGGAAGGGTTGTTAGGTAATGGCCTATTATTATTTACCACTAGCATTACTGCTATCATCCCTGCCATGTCATGGACTCCCACCCTAACTGTTGGGTCAGGTCCATATATATATGGGGGCAACAGCTGGAGAACACATATGTGCCCTTGTACATTCCAGAGGTAAATATGTGGTACACCGTGTTCCTTGCCCTAGTACAGCCTTTTATGAGGGGGAGGTTCTATGCCATTAACCTAGGCTATGGCACCTTTTCAGGGATATAACTGTTAAGACGAGGTTCATTCAGTATGATAATGAGATGTTAGGTTAAGCAATGTTATGTACAAGATACTGTGACATTAACACAAGTGCTACTTTTCCACCTAGGGGTTGACTACAGGGTGTAATTGGAGTCTGCTGAACTACATCTGTAAGTGTTGATTGTTACGTATCCTGAAGGCAAAACCTGTTTCTACTGTTGTACTAATTGAAGGCCTTGGCCTGAACAGCATAGTATGGTATATATCCACATTGCTTGCATCTACTACTTTATGTGGGCCTTGCATTCATGGCTGATTACATAATTCAAACCTTATGTGGTGTCAGTGCTGGCATACATTATTGTATAGTACAGGAATACAGGTTATCTATGTATGCATACCTGTGTGTTGTATAATGTCCCTTGAATTGTGGGTGGGTATATGTTTAATGTCGGTATTCTCATTTGTGGGAATGGTTGCCACACTACACATTTAACAGGTGCCAGTTGAAGGGCTTGTGGCTGAGGGATATACTTTGCACCCAGTGTTTCCACACTACTTCTACATATGTATGCCTACTGATACCTTTTGTGTGTGTATATGTGTATGTACCTATATATATATATATATATATATATATATATATATATATATATATATATATATATATACATACATACATATATATATATATATATATATATATATATGTACAGATTGCAGCACTGAAGTCAGTAATTAGCGGCAACACTTTTGTGTTTCAGATTTTATCTCCTTCTATGTATGTGTTCTAATACATATAACTGTGTAACTAGCAACATTTTAAGTATATCAAAGCATTAGTTGACATATATCCCTATTTGTACCCACAGTGTGCCATACTTTGTCTAGACTTCTTGCATTAACAGGTTATGTGGTGTGATAATAATACATGTCCTGTACTGTTGACTGATTGTGCTGCATGACATGTTTGTGAAAACTTCAGGTTATGTATATCTGTTATGGTTTACTGGTAAATCACTTAGTGTATGGCGTGCAGGGTCCTGGGTTCGAGCCTTGGAGAGGCAGTTTATTTTGTTGCTGGGGAGAACAAGTGACCTTGGCTACAAAGTGATTTAAGGCACTTTTAAGTAGTTGTAAGTGGGTTTGTGCAAGTTTGCATGGTGGTAAGCACTGCCAAGCGCTGCTTATGTTTTCTTAGTCAGTTAGCTTCAAATTTCTCAACCTGTGTAGGCATAGCTTACCCCAGCGCAAAACCGCTTATCGCTGCTTAATGGCACCTACTTCCGCTTACCCCCATGCAAATTCTTTTAAAAAAAATGAAAAAGGAGTTGATAGGACAGTGGTGAAAAACGGGGCACAAAGAGGGAAAGACAGTAGGGAAAATAGCTAGGCATGTGCAGGAAGGGTATCGGAAAGGTCCATAGCTGCCCATTTCTTCTACAGCAACAGCTGCGCATATACACTATATTTGCAGGTATATTTGGACCCTCAAACTCCTGGGAGAGGGGTGAGGATGACATATATTCATTGTGATGCCAATTAGACTAGATTACATGTGTCCAGTGGACACGTGTGAAATGAACAGCTATGTATGGGGTGAGATTTTTTTGTAGGACCAGATTGCCCTTTTTTTTTCTGGTGAGAGTGGGATGTTGGGGAGGAGTAGTAGGTATATTTGGGGCAGTAGGTTGGGTAGGTTACCTGACAAAAAACACTAAACGCATACAGGGCCAGTATATGACACATGTGAGGGGTAAACACCTTGGACATGGAGGGGTGTCTGGAAGTTGGCAGCCCATGAGCCCCCAACTGGAATCAGTGGGACTGAGGTCCCCACCGATGGGCACTCACCACTGCACCTTCACTGCCCCAAAGTTGGCTGTGCTGGGGGCTGTGTAGGAGGGGCAGTCTCACCCTCTAATAGCGCCACTCGGCCCTCAAGCTGGCATAGCCACTCTCGATACTCCAGATTGAGCTCCTTACACACCATGGCCTAGACCTGTTGATGGGTGACAGGTTCCCCTCTGCACCCGCTCCGAGGGGGGGCAAGCCCCATCCCCTGCAGCGGTTCCACCCAAAGGTGGTGCAGGGCCCACAGAGGGGGAAGTCCTAGGCTGGGCCCAAGATGTGCTGGTGCCCGGTGCCATGGCCAGCTGAGGTGGGACAGGTGGGTCCACTAGGACCGGCCTTCCCATACGAGCTGTGTTCTCACAAGTTTATGACAGATATGGGTTAGTAACAGTCAACAGCATTCAGGATTAGTTAGAACAGCATGCATAGGCATTCCCATTAACCCAACACACCAAATTTAATACAGTTGCAGAGCAAGCAGAACACATGCATATATGGAACAACAGTGGCCATTACAGGAGCATGCAGGTTTCATTGATGGCAACAGACCACCAATATGGATGTATTTTCACATGGCACATGCATAAAAACAAATGTGAATATTTATACACCATTAGGACATATGTCCCAACAAAAGTGTGGAGTGTACACATACCATTTGAGGAGTGTCATTGGGTTATTATGCACATATGGTAGGGGTGAGAGACTTCAATTAACAACTAATATATCCTTGTAGTTTTCACAACATTCTTAGTCACTGCAGTGGTCTTTCCCTTACATGTATTATTACACTACACAATGGCCTTATATTGTACACTGGTATGTTTATAAGTTATTATACACGTGACCTGTGTCTTGCATACAGGCGGGACAGGCTGCAGGTGTTAATACAACATATGTTGAGAATTGCTATCATACACTTTGGGTGAGATGATAGAATGACAGGTTTGTTTCCATATACATTCTCTTGCTATGTACACGTTTGAATATAAGTTATATGTCATTGACAGTAGCCTAGAATTCTTGGAACATCACACTGGATTTTCAGGGGAACAGGGTACCAAGCTGGTGATATGAGCCATTTATCTGGACATGCTGGACAGATTGGAACAGTTGTGGGGGTACAAATATGCATACAACTTACATTTTGAACATTCTAGCAAATTCTGTACTTTTGGGTGTAAGTATGCATACAGCTTTCTATCTCAACATTGTATCACAATCTGTACAGTTGTGGGGTATGGTTATGCATACAACTTAGTAGTACTCCCAGGATTCAACCCCCTGCTGTGTGTGACAAAATATTATAGCTAGCATCACAGTACACTGTGCTGTCATATATTCAGCTGTTTTCTATCTAAGTCTCCCTAACTTGTAGAATATAACTGACCTCTTGGCACTTCCAGCATTGTTATGCAGGACTTCATGCACATTTTGTCTGCATACCACGGTGTGGGTGACACTGCTTAAGATACAACGTTACTATTTATAGTATGGAACAAATCGGCAACAGAGAGAAGAGTAAACAGAAGCACTCCAGGGTTTATACCTTTATTCACAGACTACTACACATTTATTTCTACTGGTACAGCACTTTCTAAGTACATCCCCCCTCCACTGCTTCAGGTCAGCATGGTGGTTTCTGACCTGCTCACAAGTCTGGGGGATACCTGTGGCACTGGTGAGGTCATGGGCGATACTGCCCCATGCCTACATTTTATACTGCGAGCCCTGGTACTGGCCCTGCAGTAGTATCTGATCATGGAGTTTTACCAGGAGCCATACCATGATTTTTGATTCCTGGATGCCCCAGCGCTGCGCTCTAAATCGAGTGCCTTCACCCACACCAGCCATTCTGCCTGCAGTAGGAAGCTGCAACCAGTTATGGGTAGTATTCCCACCTTTGGGGTTTAAATATGGATATTTTCCCACACTTCCCCATGTTTGTCCAGTTTTGAAAAGGCTAAGCTATGGGCAGACCTGCGTACATGAGGTTGGCACTGTTTAAAGAGGTATATCACTAGGCAGATTGAATTGGCTCACCTGCACATTGCTTTCAGTTGCTAATTTGAGCTGTGCTATGGTTAGCATTGTTTAATGGTTAATTAGCACTATGTTTGCCATTTGGCAATGATTTGTTCATTACAGGTTATATATGTGTCTGGTATCCGTGATTCATGTGTACATACACTTTATACAATAACAGCTCAAATCTATGCTTACTGCAGTACTCCAGTTCACATATTTATGTTCTGTGGCAGGTTATCCAGCATCACACTGTACATAGATGCAGTTCACATGTTTGGTTTGATTTTCCTGTGATGAGAATTAGTTTGCTGATACCTCTTGCATAACTATTGCTATGATGGCATGGTGGTTAACTACTGTGACTATAGTGTACAGGGTCCTGAGTTTGAGCCTTGCAGAGGCAGTTTATTTTGTTGGTGGGCAGAACATGGCACGTTGGATCCAGAGTGATTAAGGCACTTTAAAGCCATTGTAAGTGGGTATGCACGGGTTTGCGCGACGGTAAGCACTACTAACCTCCGGATACAGTTTCTTACACTGAGTTAGCTTCTACTTTGCTTAATCTGTGTAGGCAATGCTTACTCCCACGCAAATGCACTTAGACATGTTTACTAATGTTTATTTGTGCTTAAACCTGCTTACTAGTGCCTTATTCATTATGACACTGACACTTCACTTGTGCATTTCATGCAATACTCTAATTCACATTGAAATGTTATTTTGTAGGTTATACAGCAAAAAGGTGTAACTATATGTTCATATACAGTTTTCACATGGAAAATGATATGTGCTGCAGTGGGACTTGAACTGGGAATGCCTGTTCATTAGATGGATTCTCTAACCACTACACTATTGCTGTGCTGCTTCATTTGCATATATATTCCTTGTTATCCTCTTCAGCCTTTTCAGCTGCTTTAACTGTAGCTAAGCGATGAGTGAACCCACACACCTATGGTTAGCTGTATGCGGGGTTTTTAAAAAAATAAATACAAGGGTTTCTTCATTGTATTTCAATGCACTGTTGCTGTTGAACACATGGGGACTGTTGGAAATATGTGGACACCTTTGAGTGGTTTCGCTCATTTATTTACACTTTCTTCTGTTCTACTTTGCAGGAGTGTGTTTATTCTGAGAGCTCTGCTCTCAGACACGCCCCCTGCACTCGTCCACGCTCAGTGTAGGATTTGGAACTCAGGCAGCATGCCTTCATTAATATGCATGGTGCGCTGCCATCCTCCTCTTAAACTGCCACTTACATGCAGGACTAGTTTAGTCCTGCATGGCAGATTAGTAAATCCGGGGGTATATCTGACAAAAGTATACTATGAAACTAAGCTGACTCTGGTCTTATGCTTTGTTAGGTTAAATGTGTCCCCCCTCCTATAAAAAGCCACTTGATATGTCTGAATTTCCATGAGTCCTTATACTCCCCTCTACATAGATATAGGCCATGATTGTCCTGTACCAGTCCACATAGCCGGCCTTAGGCATAGGCCAACTAGGAGACCGCCTAGGGCACCTGTCTAGTAGGGTGCTTTTCCAGTATTTATTTGCTGTAGGTAGACCAGGAAGGGGGCACCAGGTGGTGTGGTGGGGGCGCCATGAAGCCCTTTTGCCTAGGGCACCAGTTGACCTAAGGCCACTCCTGCCAGTCCAAGAAAAGAGCGCATTAAAGAGAGAGATTAAAATATTCTTGCCTCTGCTTTCTCCTACTCTTTTAGCTTTTTTAATATTCAACAGTAAACTTCCCTAACCCTTATTGAGCATACACAGGAGGAGGTATCAGCTAGTCAACTTCATCTCAGAGAAAAATAACTCACTTTTCACTCTTCTCCATAGAAAATCACCACAGATGTGGTCTCAAAGTGTGTGTGCTGGTAGCAATCCTTAATTTTGGCAGATTTCTCCCCTCTTCATATATCTGACTGTGGACTTGGTATGCATAAGTTCAGAAGGGGTGGGGACTTTCTTCCCATATAAGGCAGCAGTCAGGCTTGCCCCTCCCCCTTCAAAAAGCTCTTTATTTATTTTTTCCCATAAGGATAAGGCTGTTGCCTTAGCCAGACATGCCTTGATAAGTCATAGTACCCCCTAGTATGATACTTGCATTGCCACTTTCAATTTTTGTGCATGTATAATTTTGGAGAAGTTACCACTTTCTCTGCCTTGCCTGTGAAATGACTTAAGATGCCCTCCTTCCTACTAAGTATTGCATATCCATTACAGTCCTTATGCTAATCTTTACCCTACTTACTCAATGATCATCAGAAAAATCTGTTAAAGAATAATTAATGCTGTGCTGAAAGTCTGTGGCCATACTACCCCCACTCTGCACCCCAGAAATTTCCACACTCTTTCCAGTTCTGCTTATATGCACTGTCAGTTTTAAATACATTTTATGGCTTTGTTTTGTTTTTTTTTTCAGAACAACCACAAAGATTTGATAACTTCCTTTATGAGCTGACTGAGTTTTTACTCAACTATAGTTTGTTCCCTTTTGTCTTCATATATGGCATAATAGCAGAAAAAGTTCTCTATTGATGAATAAAATATTTGCATTCATATAGCTGCATTAGCTGCAGAGTCCATACTGAAGTGCATTCTACATACCTGTCTTTAAGTGTTCAGTTACTCTGGTAGCTGTATAAATGCTAGGCAGAGCAGTGCCTACGTCCCTCAATACCTACAAGTAAATTTCTAAAATTAGTACTCAGCTGCATCAGTGCTTTCTGTGCACTATTTTAACACACTCCTATGAACAATTCATATACATGAATCAGGACAATGAAGGACAATGTACAGATATGAGGAGTTTGAGAATGACGTACAGGTACATACAGGTACATATGGTACATAGTGCTGTTCTATACTTACCTGTACTCCAGACAATAGGAGATGCTGTGTAGCATAACTCCACTACATAGCTCTCAAATTGCCCTGATTTTGCTTCATATCTTTGTCTCCTTCTTATAAAATGTTTCACTTTCTGGTAAGTCACTGAGGACTGCATTTAAACAATAATGTCAGACATACAGGCAACAATGCTAGGTTTATGTTTCTTATACTTTAGACATTGCATGCTGGTGAAAAATCTGTTGCTCTATTACCTAAGTGAATTTGAGTAATATTTAAAAGTTGTCCCTGATGTGGGGGCCCTTGACCCCTATTTTAGGCTTTGTTCCTTATGAATGTGCAAACAGTTGAGAGCTATGTGGCACTGCACAGGCCAAACTGAAATTCCAATAAAGATATAATACACCTTAGTAACTTAACTTGTTCATCCCATTTGTGATCTGCTCTGCTATCAAGCCTAAAATTGATTCATAAAAAAGTTTCACACATCAGTCATGTTATCATACTATTATAAGGAGGGGATCTGTTACTATGGGCTCTCTCTTTGGTGGGAGCTTATCAGTTTCACTGGATTAGTATGGGAAAATGTGTGGTTGTGCTAGCAGGTTTGCATGCACCACAAGTAAATTCTATTGCTGGTATGCTTTTTTGTTTTGTTTTTTTTTGTTTTTTGTATACCATGCAAAGGCGTTCTTTTTCTTCATTATTGCAGAGCTGATATGCTCCCTATCCCCATACATTGAACAGCAAGCATTTTAAAGTGTTTTTTTTTACTGTGTTTTTATGTGAAAATACTTTTTTACCAGCTTTTGCTGCTTGTTTTTCCTGAGAAAGAGGCACCATTTTCAGCTTAACCATGGAACAAACAGTTATCTCCAAAGTCAATCCTTCTTCCTGCCACAAAATGAAAAAGATAAGCAAACAGCTTTTGTAACCACAGCAAGATAGCAATTTGTCTCACCTGCTGGTGGATGACTCTTCTATGGCCATCTGCTGTACCTCAGATCACTCATCTTTTAGCATGGATCCCTCTTCCCATTCTCTGGAACAAGCACCCCATCCATGTGAAACAGACTTCCTGATTATCCCTATTTAAGCACAACTTGGAACAATGTATGGCAATCAGAAATTCACCTCTGGTCTGGTGCCCATATCTCTAATGGGCAGAGGCAGTCAGTAAACCACCCCTTATATAAATCTAATTTGTGGGTCACATTTGAGTTGTATAGCTAGGCTTATAAGGGCCCTAGTGATTGTTATCCTTGTTTACAACTATGAACTTGTGAACCTTTGCTGTAGCACCTACAGCTGCTATGGACTGGGAATGAGCCACATACTCTGTGGCTGTTAGTGTCCCCTCAACAAGCAAGGGAGAGGCATTCTTATTTGTCCTGGTAGAGGCAACTCTTTTTTTACTTCAAGATGCAAAACCATTCTTGGCACCAGTAGAGCCTGTACAGGCAAATAAAACCTGGTCTGGTAGAGTGAAGGTACAAGAACAAGGGATGCGATAGATAGAAAATAAGAGGGTGTGGAGATTATCAGATGAAAAAATGACAAGTTTCACTTGCTTTTTTAAATAATGCTCATGTAGATTGAGAAGAGTATTTAGACAAAGCAGGCTTGAGGCATAGTTATGGACTGAAAATCCTGTAAATAGGAACTAGAAGTTTTTTTCTATACATGCTAATTTCTAGTCCATTTGTGCAGTTTTTTTCTTTTTACTTTTTTTCTTTCAAGTAGTGATTGTTCATAATGGGTTTTCTGCTTAGATACTAGTGTGAAATTAAGCATTATCTATTTTTCTTATCTGTACATATTTCTATATCAGATTGCATAACCTTTTGTGATTTTGCTATATATTCACTCATGTTAATATGTTTTTCTCACATCAGAAATCAGTAACGCAGGAGACTTGCTATATAATTCTTTGCCATATTAACCTGTTGGTTGTATCTTGTATCTACTATTCCTGTTTTATGACTGCTTAAATTTCTGTTGCAAATATCAAATGCTTAACTGCTCACTACCTGTTATCATTATTTTTAGTGCCTTATCCCTGCTTAACAGAAAAACATGATTCCCCATATTCTATTCTTCTCTACTGGACCCCCCCATTTCACGGCAACAATCAGAGGGTGCAACTACAAGCAAACTTATCTCCACTTGCAGTGTAATGCATATGTTTAAGTACATTTGCCTGTATGTGTTACATTTAAAATAAGTTGTACATTTCTCTGTCATTTATCCTGGCAAGCACACTACTGGGATCCGGCCTGCATAGTCCCCCTCCTTAGCGGTCACTACTACACTTAAACCTTTGGTGTCGGTCAATACAATTTCTCCTTATAATAATCTTAGATAATTTAAGTTTCAATTAATTAGCTCTTTGATTATTGGTTGTTTCTGCAGAGCTACTTTCTTGACTTACCATGGGCTGGCTCATTGATTGATTGATTGTTTTTTGAAAAGATACTGGTGGCTGAGCATTTCTACCCACATCATTTGCCCTTGATCCACTTGGGCTCACTCTTCTCCCCTACCCCCATTCCCACCACCCCCACTTTCATTAGATTTATACCTATCCAAACCATACCCACTATTCCCTCAACCTATCCTCCTCCATCTTTCCAGTTGTAGGACCCACCCACCCCAATTCTCCACCCTCTACACTGCATGTTCACATCCACACATCTTTCAAACTCACTCTAGCCCTGCCCTCCCCACCCTTTACCTCAGCTTATCTACCAGCCATGCATCCCTACTACTTCTTAACAGCTTATACTCTCCTACTGTACTTTCTCTACTCCAACTCCACTTCTGTCCATACATGCCATA
This sequence comes from Protopterus annectens, assembly GCF_019279795.1. NCBI lineage: Eukaryota > Metazoa > Chordata > Ceratodontiformes > Protopteridae > Protopterus > Protopterus annectens. The sequence goes on from NC_056728.1 coordinate 1,456,630,644, forward strand.
TCATACACTACCACTCTCCACCTCTCCCACTGACTCCCACCACTATCAATCCCACACTTACACCACCATCAGCCCACAGCTCTATAGTAACTCTACCTCTCTCCTCCCACCCTCCAAACACATTCAGACACACCATCCCAACCCCCATACTACAAGATTTACTAAGTTAATTAACAAGCTTAGAAATCTTCTATTACACTCCTTGACTCAAATCAAACTCCAAGCTGGCATCCTTCCTAACCCAGGCCTGTGTAATAACTTATCACCATGCCAAAACTCCCCCCATCTCTCCCAAGAACTTTCGACCCAATCTACTTCACACTCCCATCCCTACCCCCCTCCCAGAAACCTCTTCTACTGACCTACTCCTTACCAATTTAAATCTGCACAGCCTGTTAAATAAAATTACCAAATTCCATACAGCCATAGCCACCTACTCACCTGGCATAGCCATGATAACTGAAACCTGGTTAAAAACACATATTAAAGATAATGAAGTTATCACATCTGTCTATAACATCATTAGACAGGACAGATTAGACAAACAAGGTGGTGGAGTTGCCATTATGTTTAAAGACACCCTCAATATTGAACTACTTAACTGTGCCTAACCAGATCTACCCAACTCTGAAATCCTAACAACTCACCTCAAAATCAATCCCAACAAAAACACAATTATTATCACCACCTATCTCCCTCCAGGCAATAATCTTCCTACCATTGAAAATCTATTGTCCTGGGCATCTACCAATTTCAGCCAAGAAACCATAATTCTTGGTGACTTCAATCTTGATTGGCACTCCTGCACATCTAGTATCCCTTAAGCTTCATAAACCTCTTCAATTTTACTCAAACCATAACCTGTCCAATTCACACAGAGAAACATTCCAATAAGCAGTCTGCACTAGATTGGATTCTGACTAACAGGCCCAACCTACACTACCTAGCAGGATGCCTTCCAGGCTCCCTTAGTGACCATTCTCCAACCTTTCTTTACAGAAAATGCATACACACTCAAAATAATATCTCCTACAAATACATCCATAGTACAATAAATTTCTCCCCCTCTACCGTTAACCTATTACTTCAACAATGTGACTGGTAGCCACTTAAACACCTACAACTAGACCTGGCTGTCCAATAGCTTAACAACACCTACCTTAACATACTTATAGTCCTGATTTTCAACTTAAACATAGTATTAGCACAGCTCTAATATCTTTCACCAACACCATTAATGTATTCTTGGACGATGGTCACTCTGTCGCGTCTATCTTTCTCAATATGTCCAAAGCCTTTGACACTGTTTCTCACCAACTACTTTTAGACAAACTCTCATCTTTTGGTCTCACTGCTGCATCCCTTACTTGGTTTCATAGTTATCTTTCCATTCATCAACAAGCAACTAAATGGGCAAACTGTCTCTCTCCCCCCTACTCCCCATCTTAGTTGGTGTACCCCAAGGCTCCATTCCTGGCCCCCTCCTCTTTACCATATTTAGTAATAACCTCAGCTTAGCAACTCAACTGGCCCACATTATCCAGTACGCTGATGACTCCACACTTATATGCTTAGCCCCCTCACCACAAGAACTTCAAACAAAAATGCAAACCTCATTTTGGGACATAGAAAAATACCTCTCAGAGCATCCACTCTTACTTAACCCAAACAAAACTAAGATTATTGTCTTCAGAAACAAATTATTCAAACCTGGTCAGACCCCTCTCACAATTCTGTTCTCAAATGGAACCAAAATAGAGCCCACTAACCAGAATAAACTTCTAGGTATCACAATAGATAAGAATCTAAAATTTGACAAGCATATTTCTCTGACCATCAAGAAAGTTCAAGCCAAACTTGGCACCCTCTAAAGGGCTAAACCATACCTTACTCAGAGTGCTAGATTAGCCACTGCTCAGTCACACCTGCTTTCTACCCTCCTATATGGGTCACAAATTTTCACAAACCTACATAAGACTGAGCTAAATAACCTAGAATCCTGTTACAGCAACATTTCTAAATTTGCTACTAATCAGCCATACAGGACTCACCACTGCACTGCCCTCTCCCAGCTCAGCTAGCTAGAACTCCCTAATCTTCTGTCACTCAACCAATTGGCCATTGCCCACAAAATAATCTACCAACCCAATAATTGCCCCGCTCTCTATAATTTTGTCCAACCTAGTAAAACTTCCCTGTCCCTCAGATCCTCCAACAAGTTAATGTTAAAGGTTTCCCGCTCCCACAACTACCACGGAGACTCCATTTACTTCCACAAAATAGCCAAATTATGGAACACTTTTCAACAGCCCATCACACAAAATCCTCACCACCACAAGTTCAAACAACTCCTAAAGAACTACGTTGCCAAACACTGGCTCTGCTCCTGTCATTCACCAGGCTAACTTCTTCCTAGCTCCCTGTACCTTACCTTATTCTTCTACTTCACCTCCTACTGTAATTCATAAATCTCTCTTGAAACTCTGCTGACCCATAACAGTTTTTTAACAGTTTAATGGACAAGGATTCTTTGATTCCAGCCACACTGTGCTGACATATAGAATAGTAATTTACGTCACTGTTTAGATACATCCATACTGTCTCTGAATTTATTCTGTGCACACTATCTTTGTAATTAGTATTCTGTATAAGTTTACAATGGCTTGTACATGAAACATTGTATACTTGTCTACTCTGTTGATTGTATTCTGTACTGACTACTGTATTATTATAATAATTATTATTATTGTAACCTTTGTTACTGCATGTGGAGCTTTTCTCCTCGGGCCTCTGCTGAAAACGGGCTTCTGGCCCAGTCAGACACTACCCGGTTAACAAATGTAATAAATAAAAATAAATAAGTATGTCTCCTAAGTTGTTGGTAGGATTTATTAAGGCATCAGAATGGCAAAGTAGTATTTTATTTATTTATCTGTTTATTTATTTATTAAACAGTATATATATATATATATATATATATATATATATATATGTGTGTGTGTGTGTGTGTGTGTGTGTATACACTTTATTTTAGAAAATTGTGTGTTGACTATTGGTTTATGAGATTGCTACCTTAAAAGATTGATGAAAGTTCAAATTTCATTTAAAACTGAAAATGCATTGCAACATGTAGCTGACAGAGAATTATATGAATGCCTATTGAACTGCATTTTAACATGGTACTCTTTTTCAAAGGGTGCTTAGGGTGGTTCTGTAAGTGCATTTCTCATTTGCAACTGGAGCTGTTTTTCCATTCCAAAATGTTAATGCTAGCCTAGGAAGTAAGCAAAAGAAAGGAGAGAGATTGTGTTGGAATGGCAATGTCTTATATTTGCTTTTTTTCAAAGAACTGTGTATATAGTTTATGTGAGGAAAGTGTGTTTTTGGAATTTGAAATTGTATTTTTGGGGGTATATTAAAAACATGGATTGGCATATATCAATTTTATTTGGAGGAAGAATTGATTTACAGACATTATATTGTTGAAAGGGATGATGAATTGGCAGAAGAAAAGTCAGTGTGTCAAAATGTCAGAAGTTATATTGCAACTTAAAAGCCATGGTTTTATGTTGATGTTACCAGTCTGAATGCTGGGCCTTACTTACTGATTAACTGGAATCCTGTCCATTAAAGATATGTAAGGAGGAGGACAACAGGAATGTAGGCTTCTTCTCCGTGTATTTTTTCTGTAATGTTTTTTCTAGATTTTGCTTAGTGGTAAACTAGCTGCTTCAGTCTAATAGGCCTTGAATTCCTACCTGAGTTAGGGAAAACTGAAAGATACTAGTGATCAGAGGTAAGATTCTTTTAAATTCACCATGCTACAAATACTATATTGGAATTAATGGTCTAGTAAGTCCAATTAAAATGACGAAGGTTCATGTATATGTTAGAAAGCACTCTCTGCAAGCGGTAATTTTGCAGAAGATGCACATCTCAGACAAAGAAACGTTGAAACTAAGTAGACGAGGTTACAACTTGGCAGGGGTTTCTGTATGTAGCAACACTAGGAAGAGAGGAACAACAGTACTATTATATAGAAGTTTTAATGTACAGTTTGAGAAAAAGGATGTGAAGGGACAATATGTAGGAGGCAAAAGTGTCTGTAAGGGAGCAGGTATAGCATTGGTATACGTATTCATCCTCTCAGGCTCGTCTTGGTGAGTTTTGAGTGAGAATTTGTCTGATATTATATGTTTTCAGTAGCAAATTAGGTTATATCTCAAAGAATCACCACATTTGATGTACAGTAGCAAATCCCACCTTTGCACCACCCACCTCATGCATACAGCAATTTTTTTACACTAGCATGCATCCTCGACAAGTGGTAATGTCAGTTATAAAATAAAAATAAAAAAAGCAATATTGGTGAGAATGTCTCTCAGCTTTACCACATTATAAGGAGCATCCCAAATTTTATATTTTAATAATTCTGTGTTTTAGACTGCAGCTACTTAAACATCATCTTTGTAATACTTGAGTCAGTCAATCACTCAACTCAAAATATGACAGCAGCTAGTCCATATGAAGTAAATATAGACTGGACCAAACTTTATTTCAACTTATTGCAAATAAAATTACATTATATAAGTAATTAATATTTATCATGAATCATACAACATAGAATGAAGGCTGCCGACTCCCTTAACCCACCAGCACCCCCATGCACACTTTCTTTTGCATACAGCTGCTGACTAATGGGCAATCAAATGGGTAAATCCTATGTTTTTAACTACATGACCCTATTAACTCCAGAGGTTTTCAAATAGATAGACAGTCGGCATTGTGTAGTGGGTAGCCATTTGAAATGTCAGAACCCATTAGATCGAGTCCCAAAATTTAGAAACTGAATAGCCAAAAGAATGGACTTACACATACTAAGTCCAAAATACCATTTCTCAGAATATTCCCTTTTCCCTAAGGTATGGTGATCTTGGATTTGGTATATATAAGTTCGGGGGTTGTGGTGGGTTTGCCCCCATGGGGTGTGAAGAGGTGCTTGCCCCCTTCAAAAAGAAGATTTAAGGAGAAGAGCAATTTTTCTTTTGGCTTGTCAGCACTTGGCATTTCAAGCCCGACATTTCAATAGGCTACCCTCCTGTGCATGTATCTATGGTCAAGGACTTGCAATTATGCCTGCCAGTCACCAAAATGTACCTTATACTACATGAAAATGCTAATGTGGTGCTTCTTTGAGATAATATTGGAAATGATTATTTTGATGGGAGACTGGAATATTGAGAGGAATGTCTACAAAGTACAAGGTGGTCACCAATCATCGGATGTATCAGCAATGGAAATAATTTCAAACATATTGTGTAATGGGGTTTTCGAATGCAGTTAAATCAGGCAAATTTAAAGGAAATTGGTTCACCTGTTATTCTCCCCTGTATAAAAAATAATCTAGATACCTCATCCTATTTCTGTTTTGGATTGTGCTAGTCCCCTTTTGTATTTAAAAGACAAAGATAGAATACCCATCAGACATTGGATGTTTAAGCTCAGTTTTTATAACATTAAATACTTTACAGGCTCTCTCCAAAAGGCAGATGTAGAATAGCTGAACGTACTGGTAAAGCAAGACAAAGTACAAAATCCAGTAACAAAAGGCACAGTATGATCATCCATATAAAACAGGGTTTATTACATCCAAGCTTTCAAGTTAGAACTCTTTATCAAGAATAAATCACAGCATTAAAACCGCACAATAAAGAAGCAACACCAGCCAGTCAGAAAACACAAATCATAAACACATTAAATAATTAACTAAATAAATCCCTTCCAAAATATTAGTGTACAATTAATGAAAACTTCATAAAAAGCACTATAACAAACTTAATAGAACACTTTAAAACACCATATTACAACCTAAAATGCTTCATATAATAAATACAGCACTCTAACATATGCTTGTCTTAATTTCAAAATAGGTTTAATACTATTAATTTTATTAAGCCCTGGATAAACATCAGATCTAAAAAAGTTTATCCACTTGTATTCTGCCCACTCTGTTATGTTCACAATGTCCCCTCCCCTCTTATTCTTAAAAACTCTCTGTAGTATTCTAAATTTAAACACATGCTCACTCCCAAATTGTAAAATATGCTTACTAAGTGTATTTGTTTCCATCCCTCTTCATATCTCAGATAGGTGTGAGGCCATTCTCTCCTTAAATTTACAATTGGGTTTCCCAATATAAAAGCATAAACATTTCTCACAATTAGCCAAATAAGCTAAATTCTCACTATTGCACATCCCAAATGCTTTAAAATTAAATTTATCTTGTGTATTGGGATGGATAAAGTCTGTTTCCATATTAATATACTTACAGAAAGTACAATTATGGCAGGGGACTGTATCTTTATTGAATCGAAGTTAAACTTCATGCTTGCCAAAATCTTTAGTACAAAGAAGTTGTTAAGTTTTTTCTTTTTTATATATAAAATAGGGCCTTTCTCCCACTATCTTCCTAACATTAATATCAGAGCTTAAAATAATCCAATTCCTTTTAATTATAGATTGAATCTGTCTAGAGTGTCTATTATACTTCATCATATATCCCATTTTATTAAATCCAGCTTCCCTTAAGATGCTAGCTTTACAGACAGTATTGCCTTCTCTAAATAAGTATGGTTTACCTGTACTAAGTCATTCAGAATTAACATATTCAGCACTCTCAGCTAACAAACTTCTGTTGTAGCCTCTTGCCAAAAAAATAATGTTTCATCTTATCAATTTTAGCTACAAACCTCTCTTCTGTTGTATTCAGTCTGCTAGCTCTTAGGAATTGACTTTTAGCTACGCCTTTGTAAATATGGGTGGGGTGCATACTCGAATTATATACATATCTGGTTGTTTGTACCTCTTTCCTATATATAGATGCATGTATTTTACTTAATAATATTAATAGTATTAAACCTATTTTGAAATTAAGACAAGCATATGTTAGAGTGCTGTATTTATTATATGAAGCATTATAGGTTGTAATATGGTGTTTTAAAGTGTTCTATTAAGTTTTAGTGCTTTTTATGAAGTTTTCATTAATTAAGTATACACTAATATTTTGGAAGGGATTTATTTAGTTAATTATTTAATGTATTTATGATTTGTGCTTTCTGATTGGCTGGTGTTGCTTATTTATTGTGTGGTTTTAATGCAGTGATTTATTCTTGAGAAAGAGTTCAAACACGAAAGCTTGGATGTAATAAACCCTGTTTTATATGGATGGTCATGCTGTGCCTTTTGTTACTGAACTTTACAGACTCTGGTATTTAGAAATAATAGGTTATTTGGATGACTGAGTCAAAGAGGTGCTGGAACTTCACTCGAGTGAAGAGATTAAATTTGTTGGAGATAAGAGAGTAGTGCAGTCCTTGTGTAGGGGAGAATGAGAACTTCTTAAAACGTTTCCTTATTTTCTTGTGCAGTTTATTAATACAGTAGGTTTATTCCTGAATTTATCATATTTTGGATGAATGAGTACTGACTGTCCTATGAAACAATTTAGGTGCTGGTAAAAGTAAGAGGTGAATGTAGCAACCATCTCAATTTGTCCAGTTTGTGGGTACATTGTTAGGAATTTTGGATAGGTCTTCTAAAAGCTCAAGTAGGTTTATCCTGGAGTACTCCAAAAAGACAGCCTCATTTGTTTTAGGGATGGTATCATGCCCAGGAATAATTAAGGGACTGATTGATCTGTAGTCAGATCTGGGGAGATGTGGAGTAGCATACATGTAGGAGGTAGATTAGTAAGGACCAAGTTGAAGGTATAACTGCCTGTCATGAATAATTTTACAATTTTCTCCGGCGTATTGGTATTAACAAAGTATAGGAAATGCTGAATGTATCCATTTCTAGAGGTGCAGGTGTACCAATCAGTGCTTAGGTTAGCAAGAAGAATCTTGAAATTCTCATTTTTTTCCTCATGTTGTTGTTTGTCTTTCGGCTTTTCTCAGTTAGGGGTTGCCACAGCGGAACTCAGGTCTGGTAATGATTGGCAGTAGATTTTCACAAACACCGAGGTGCCAGCTCGACGTTCAACCCTCAACGAAGGCATGCCCATTAATGCATGTCTTTCGAATGCCCACCCAACCACGGGGAGGACATGCAGACTCCACACAGAAGGCAGTCCCTGCACTCCAGCCGAGAATTGAATGGGAGAAGCTCTTGCTGTGAGGCAACAATGCTACCGCTGAACCACCACAGATGTTAAGCATCCTAAATATGCCTCTGTACTCAACACATGGAGCTTTCTACCCACGTCTCCAGTAAAAATGGGCTTCCCCCCATTCAAGCCACACAAGTAAACAAAAGGAAATATGTAAATGCATAAATACATACATACATATATACATACATAAATTTGGTTTGATGCTTAACTCATTGTTTATGTTAAGGTAATTACTTTGTTCTCTGAATGGCATTAATGGCAAATTATGGCTAGAAGTGAAGCAATGGTTAAATTTGTTAAGGGCAATTTTAACCTCTAGGAGCTCTAAGTTAGTGTCATGGGTAACTTGACTTGAGTTATGAAGTATCTGGCAAATACATATATTCCCCTACAGTTACTTGAAGGTCTAAAGGTGTGAACAACCTTGTAACCTGGTATGGAGGGACTGCTGTTTTTGCACTGAAACCATGTTCCCATAACTACACAAGTAAGAATGTCTCTGAGCTGCAGATGGGCCTCAAATTCTGCCAGCTTTCTATAAAGACTCTAAGCATTAAGTCACACCATCTTGATATTGTCTGAATTCGAGTTTGAGTTTGCTATGGTGGAATATCCATTGAGGGGGGGGTCTGCCTAAATATGCACTGTAGAGGTAGCCAAAGCTTTAGCATGTATGCAGAAGCCCCGGTATAAGAGGTTTAAGTCATCCTTGTTAAAAAAAAAAAAAGTCTTATCGACCATCTCATCCCGGGATGACACATAGTGAATTCCCATAGAATGACAACAACATCTTAGCTAAAGGTTAAATCCAATTACCTTGTTTTGTGATCTAGGCATCATTCTGAGTGAAGACAAGATGTTATTCAAGGAGAGTGTCTCTTTACTTAACATCATGTTTCCATGCATCTCTATCTGGGCAGAGAGCCTCAGGTTATTCATTCACACATGGGTCACCACTAGGCTATAGACAAAGTTGTCTGATTTAAAGGACCTTGTACCATTGTGATATAACAGATCCTGACACCAGACAAGCAGCTTACAGTCACCCTGCTCTTGTCCAGCCTGGTAAACATGGAGTCTGTCTGCCAAAGTATAGAATCAATTGTAAATAAGACATTTCCCTCTACAGAGGCAGACTTAGTGGGCCTTCTGGGCTTAGGCCTGGCTTTCTGGTGACTCTTAGGTAGGCTGTGTAAATTTGCAGCATTTGTGAACAGAGATGTTGTGACTGATGTGCTCTTGTAGATGCATGCTGTTTTTACCATTAGTGAGGTGCTGAAAAAGGTTTTCTTCCATATTTCTTAATGGTTTACATCTCACACAGATTGTAATATTAATTGGAAGAAGCTATGAACACCTGGCTAGCATAAGGCAGTTGCTACACTGTCAACACCCAGTGGGATCAGATTGGCAACTGACAGGGTGAGAATAGACTGTTGAGCCATGTTACTAGAGGGTGAAGGATTACATCTTCTCATGAAACTTAGGATTTGGAGGGATAATACTAAAACAGACCCTGAAGGTTTATGGGAGAAGTATTGAGGATGATGGTCTAAGGTTAGATTAGACAGTAGGTAATCTAGCTATACTTATGGAAAATATGAAATTAGGCTTTATTGTATAAAGGAACCACAAAGCAAGGTGCTGACAACCTCTGTGGTGAAAATTATTTACTAATAATAAAACAGCATGTCAAAGAAATACTCTCAAAAGCCAATTTATGTGAGAAAATGAAATGTTGTCATCCAAGAACAGAAATTAAGACCTCATAAGAACTTAGTAAGTAAGAAATAGTGCAGTGAATTTGATGAATTAAAAATGCTGTGGCAAACCTGCTGAGCAAATCATGTGACACATTAAAAGAAGTCCAATTTTTTATACTTCTCAAATATGAATAACTAAAGACATGGCATTAAAACATAAAAAAATGTGTATTGTAATTAAACGTTTATATATATAATTTAAAATTCCTGTGTTTTTAAAATACTTAAAATAGAAGCATTTTAATTTAAAGTTGCATTTAAATATAATTGTCATTGTAATTTTTACTATACTCTAACCTGGTTCTCTTGTACCACACAGGCTGTACTGTACCAAGTACTGATGATTTCACACAACTAATTTGTAGAGCTGTTGCTTCCAGTACCATGCAGTTCAGTTACACACCCGAGCTGTATGTCACTGCAGAACCTTTGCTGCTAAAGACTGAAGACTGCAGATTTAGCTTACTAACACTGTTAATACCACACAGCGCTAAATGTTACTGTCATGGATGCCAGTCCCATGCAACTTGACCTAGGGTTAAATGGTGCATTCATTCTTTTCTTGCTCCTCTAGCCCACTAGCAATATTCCTTTTACAACTGATAAAATGACAACAGTAAAAGAAATGCCAGCTTTTACACCAGCTTCAGTTTATAACCAATAGAATGACAGTTCACATCAGAAGAAATGACATTTAATATATTTTCTGTTTTAATTCCCTTAAGAAACACTAAAATGAATGGCTACATCGATTATTACTTAACACTGCGCAAGAGTAGATTATTTCTCACTTTTTTGTATTTAGTAATGTTATACTTATTACTGCTTATCTACGATGCTAACATCACTGCAGTGGTGTGAGATGAAGAAACCTACTGCCATATCGGTGGTTGATGATGATGATGACAATCTTTTTAGCTGCCACTACGATGTACTTGATTAGTTTTTGTTAGTTGCTTTAAATCAAGACAAGGTGAAATGTTATCAGAAGGGCACTCATTCCCTGAAAATGAAACAAAGCTGTCCAACTGCACTTGTTTACTCATCGCTTGAAATCATTTTCCTTGGCATCAGAATTACAGTACCAAACATTTTATTGAGTCACTCTAAGTGCCTTTCATGGGCCAACAATGTATTTTGCTTAATATCAGCACAATGCAGTTGTTCAATTTGTAATTTAATTCTGGTTGGCACTACTCAAATTGTCATCTCATCTCCTTACTATTAATACAATGTTCTTTAGCATGTAGTTGTATTTCTCTCCACTGTCGTCACAAACCAGCATGGATTTGAGAATGCTAGAGGTTTTCTTCTACTCAGTCAACAATGTTATTGTAGTACAAACCCACTGAATGGGTAAAGTATCTTCCTCTACAACTCGCAGTCTAGGTTCAGCTAATTATCAGAATGTTAGAAAGTTTAACTGGCTGAAAAAAGATGAACTAGGAAAAGTCTACCCTCCTTTCTTTCAGGAAAGGGAGTTTGCAAACGAGTTGTTCTCACCCCTGTGTTTTTAGTTAGCACTACACATGGGCATACTGAAGGCACTATACAAGAGTGTGTGTGTGTGTGCATGTGTGTGTGTGTGTGTGTGTGTGTGTGTGTGTGTGTGTGTGTGTGTGTGTGTGTGTGTGTGTGTGTGTGTGTGTGTGTGTGTGTGTGTCCATTGCGCCACTGCCATTCTTATATGTTGCTTTGAGCTGGGTTGTCAACAGTCACAGGTGGAGAAGGGGGGGGGGTTATATACCAAAATGACTTAATAAAATGTAGAGTTACTGGACAACATGCCTTCTCACTGCTAACAGTACAGATCACATTTATTTCTTCCCTTTGAAAGAGAATAGATTATTCATTGACATTAACCGATGAAACAGCACTGAATGGTGGTGTGATGTTTGTCGTCAAGGAGAAAAAAGCACTAGCCATCACCTAGAAAAATGAAAGCTGTCCTACTCAAAAATGTGCAAAAGAACAGTATATGCCACACCACTGATGTCAAACTACTGAACATGTAAGTTAAGATTTTGTATCCTTCGGGTTAGTTTATAACTTTCACGATGTGCACCATTCTGATGAAAGTTTTCTAAGTACAGTTTGTATATGACTACTTTATAAATAAAGACATATACTTCACCCTTTTTCTTTGACTAGTACCAGGGTGATGGAGAGCTCAGAAGGAGGAGCATGGGAATGAGCACCCAATGTCGGCTCATCCATCCTGCAGGGAGGGAGACAGCCTAGATTTGCTGCAATAGCAGCATTATGAGCCAGGTGATTACCAGTAAGCAAGCAATATACAGGTTGGTTGGGAGGATGCAAATGTGCAGAAGCACACATGCACCTCTTGAAGGCTGCCACTGTGGGGCTGGTAAGGCTGCCTTGGAGTGGGGGATGGGGTTATGGCACTCTCGCTAACAGCAGTATGATACAGAGCCAGTATCTTCGGTCTCTTCACTGGACCCAGATTTGGGTTGCATCAAGCCCAAGGGAGGCTGAGGTGGGTTTAGTAGACCCAATGGATGTGGAAAGATTCAGACGGCAGCTGATAGTCATTTGAGGGATTTACAAAAAAGTTGTTTTTCATTACAAGCATTATATCATTCTCTAGCCTGAAATCAGTACAGTACAATCTATATTTGAAAACTAAAAGTTGCCACATTCCTTGGATACTTTAAGACTGTGACTATAATGTAAGCTTGGAGCCAAAATTATAGACTGTAAAGGTTAGTACTATGAACCAGATTGAGAAACAATGTATCGATTTTGCAAGATGCAGTGCCAAAAGGCTTTCGTAATGTTCTGACTAATCAGGTGAATCATGTTGTGCATCGTCATTCTTTTAATATTGTGAAGCATAAATTGAAAACCTATAGAAAGTCATTTTATTTTTTAGTGGGCAAAATGGGCTGTACCCATGATGTGGTTAACATTTTCCCTACACTCCTCACATTCACTAACATTATTAATATCAACTCCATGGTCACACTACTGCGGGGAAAAGTGAATAAAAAATACTGCCGTATACCACTGGGCCACTTCATGCAAGTTAAAATGGTTTTGATGAGCCATGGTAAAACAAAATTGCAGTAAAGCTCAGTTCAAAATGCCTCTCCATGTTTAAGACAGCCAAGTCAAATGCGTAGCCATGTATGAATATACATTTCAATCAATAAAACATGCTGTTCAATGCCTGATCCAGCTGAAATTCCACAAACAAACCAGAGACGGTATAAAGCAAATATGATGTGTGACATGTTGCATGTGATTTAGAAACCTGAAGGTGAACCACAATGCTGATATAATGCAAAAGCAAAACTGGCACATTATACATCAAATGATACTTATGACTGCTATATGATGGTATCAAATCAAGGAACGCATACTTCTTACAAAATAATATCTGCTGGATGTGCATAGTTCAGGGCTTGCATTCTACAGGAGTGCCTAGTATAAACATCTAGAAGTATGGACCTTTCCTTTACCTCTTCTGCCTAGGACAGCATGGGTGTGCTCCCTCGGTACTTGGAATGACTCTTCATTTAATGCTGACCTCTATCATACGTTGGGGTTAACTTTCACTCATCTGTATACCTGTGAAGCATGATGCTACTGCATACATATGTTCCATTTCTGCTCTATTGTGCATCCTACAAAATGCCATTCATGGTCGGTATGTAGGGATGACATGAACAGCACAGCATTAAGAGATATGCTATAATAATCGCTATAGCAGACAACAGTACACTACCAGATCATCTACAAAGAAATGTATTCTTGGTTAGAGTTTCCAAACTCCTGCAGTCTAAAGCTGTACATGAACCTTTCTACATTCACTAGTAGGGGGAGGCTTTGGCATAATGGATAAGGTCTTTACTTCACAGATACACGGTACAGGTTATGATTCTGACCTCTGATTATTGGCTAGACTTCTAATAGTCTGTAAACTGATAGCCTAGCATATACCTATGAACATTCAGTCTAAAACTGGACGCTAGCACCTTGTTGGCGTTGTTCTATAACACTGCATTTTATACACAAATGTCAAAGCTTAAGAGCACAGAATGTCACTGAAATTAAGAATGTCTGGTGTAGGGTGGTGCAATATAGTAACAGTGGCTCTTGAAATAAACACTATTGCACAAATGGCTAGCAGTAACCCCTAGCATTCAAAAATCTCTCTGATAAAGTGTTAAACATATGTATAGCAAGAAGGCACTGAACTAATAAGTTAGATATACTGGAGGTTGGCCTTTTTAGTTATTCGTTTATTTATTTGTTTGTTTGCTTATTTATTTATTTATTGGAAACAAGACTTATTAACCAAAAAGAGAAGCCAAAAGCATACTTATTAAAAACAGATGAAAAATGAATAAGGTCAGAAGAAAAACAATAATTTATTAAATAACAACAAACAGTACCAAGTAAGTCCCCAGTATCAAAATTGTCCTATGAAATGTCAAAACCTATTTAAAAAGAAAATTAAAAATGATGTGATACCAAACCAGAGACTTCCCCTACTCTGGAATAGGTTACCCATCTATGTCCAGCAAAGTTCTTCATTAGTACTCTTCAAGAAAAATCTTGATGAGTGGATGGGAAATAGGAAATACACCCTGGGGATCACTTCTGTGTCTCTGCTCGACAGTGGCACAGGAAAATAACTTTCTTGGGTGGTGTAAGCCAGGGAACCTTGTTGGCTAGGCTTTCGTAGGCCCTTGGGCCAATAGCCTCATACCTACCTATGAACCAGCACAGTTTAAACAATAGCAGTGTTATACAATCCTTCACCGATATTTACACAAAAATGAATTTATTGAGTTGTAAGCAGTTAAAACAGGATAAACAGGATCAGTCCATAACACCAGCAAACAAACAACACCACCAGCTCGTCTTACATGTTACCATGGATTACTGGACTTCTTCAGAATCTACATATTCCATTAATACTTTTCTGTAAGTGTCAATTATTCCATTAATTAATTACAATTCCACTTTATTTTTAAAGGTATATGTTGTTTTATACACCTTTCCCATATAAACAAACCATTTGGAATATATATCTATATAAACTTATTGCCATTACTAATATGTTCATATACCCGTGTACAATGTCATCCTACCCCTCAATTTTTTAAAAATATATATGTACGCGTATTAATATAAATAAGTACTATTGAATTAAATTTGTGTGTTTATAATCATTATAAAATCACATGTGTAAATATATGTAAATACTTATTGTTAGTGGACCCATTTAATGACAATCGTCAACTGTTTTATCTACTATTTATGAATTTACTTTTCATTTTTATTTTTTGAGATTTTATGAAAGCATATGCATATTTATCATTTTATTATATTATATATATACATTTTTTATCAAACATAGTATATATATTTAATAACTCATATTTATATATAATACACACATATTTATACTTATATATTTACTTATTTACAACTATATTTATGGTTCTATTATATTTAAATGTGTATTCATATTTATATTATGTAACACTATTGTATATATTTTGGAGCATTCATGTATTTATTTATATTCATGTATATATACAAAATATACATACATACATACACAATGTATATATATTAAATATCAACACATCCTATTGGAAGATTTTATAATGATTATAGACGATTTAATTCAATAGTACTTATTTATATCATATATATTTTTAAAAAATTGAGGGGTAGGATGACATTTATATGAACATATTAGTAATGGCAATAAGTTTATATAGATATATATTCCAAATGGTTTGTTTATATGGGAAAGGTGTATAAAACAACATATAAAATAAAGTAATTAATTAATGGAATAATTGACGAATGGAATATGTAGATTCTGAAGAAGTCCAGTAATCCATGGACGAAAAGCAATCTCTGACTTTTGTAACATGTTATGGTATGGACTGATCCTGTTTATCCTGTTTTAACTGCTCAATAAATTCAGAGGAAAACCCTTTATTGTGCGGGAAAAGCGGACTGTTTCTTCTGTGATTTTTGTGTTTTTGGAGGTTTGTGCTTCAGTGTTATACAATGAAAGTCATCATAAAAACATATCACCAATATTTAAATTCTCTGACACAGAAAAATATTACCTATCATTTCCCCTGTATATGAATGTCAAAATACTCAGTATCATTTGACAGAGTATGTGTGCCCCTGACCTCTTAATTATAGCATAACCATATAAAAATATAATAATTTCGTCAAGTATGACCATCCAACAGTGAAACATTAAAGTAACAACTTTAGGTGTGACCTATTCATTGTCCTGATGACATTGTAATGTGCTGCACAGTATACTTTTTTGTACTGTCTAAGAATAGTGTTTAATTGCAACTTGTTTCCAAGTGCCTGACCCTGCCCCAGGTTTAGTGCCAGTGCCTATATTATTGGGACATTCCAACATATTGTAGTCTGTTGTGCTGTGCTGTACCATACTGTATTGCATAGTATGTTGTACTGCACTTTCCAAGTCTATCTTAACTGTAGCACCTTCACTTTCACTAATATGATGTTTTAGACATACTATATTGTGTTGCAGTGTGCCATACAGTACTTTGTTATACTATTCTCTTGTTACATAATGTCTTGCACTGTTGCACATTGTTATGCAGTATTGTGTTGCACTGTACTCTGTTGCATAGTAATTTCCATTCTGTCATTGCCTACCACACATTCAGGCCTATGACATTAGACAAAAGCATTAAATGCGGGGGTGTCTGCATAGTCAGAAAAAATCAACTCCAGACTCATTAGACAAGATAATGACCTGAAACCCCTCCACATCTAACTCACTGCTGGCAAAACCCCTTATCATGTCATAGGTAACTACAGTACCCCCACCATGTCCACCTCGACCACAGGCCCAAACTTCCTACCTAACTAGTATGGAGTTCTTATTTATTTAGCCAAATACCATTCTTCTAGGAGACTTTAACTACACCTCCATAAACTGGGAAACTTGTACATCTTCAAATATGTATGCCCAGAATTTTCTAAACTTCAGCAATACAAACCCTCTAGACCAGTTAGCCCACACCCCAGACAGGGGTAACAAAATCTTGGATTTGGTCCCTACCAATAAGAAAAAGCTTTGCTCCCTACCAACTGTAACTTCCTTCCTGGTCAAACAAGGCCACATATCAGTCACATTCAGTATAAAACTGAAGTCGAAGCAACTTACAATACCTTTGTATTCAGAGATTACGTAAAGGCTAATGTACTAAAACTGAGTGACATGACAACAAATCTGGTGCCATCATAAACTTCCTAGAGCACACCATGATTCTCCAAGAGGGTCTCTTCCAAACGAATAGTTGGTGTCAAAACCTTGGACTAAAACTAAATGCCAAGAAATGTAAACATGACTTCCTTGGAACTATCATATTGGCAACACACTCCTGAAGACTGATCCCACAGTCAGGGATCTCAAAATCTGTGTCAACAACAAACTGTCATGATCACCCTATATGAACTCTTGTAAAGAAGTCCTGTTTCATTGTATAGCTCATATATAAAAGTATGGCATCAAGGTCCAGGGATATAATCATTCCACTGTACTCAGCAGTCATTAAGCCAGTCATTAAGTATAAGTGCCTTTCCATATGTACTTGTCCAAACAGTTGTCAGAACTGGAATGACCACAGCACTACCTCAGTAAGATAACGGAGGGCCCAAATTATAAAAACGATGTGAACTATCTAAATCATTCTCCCTGTTCTCAATATTATACAAGGTACTGGGAAGAGACCTCTGCCTCGCATAAATAGCATCAACAGACTCTGTCCTGTCAGACCTATTACACATTTGCAGGTTCAATGGTGGCATAAAGACCCACTCAAGGAATCTCATTCTCTTCTGCAACATAAATAGAACATGGTGGAGGAATAGGTGTGTGTCATACAGAATTCTTCTGTGGAATTGTTTTCCACTCCACATAAAGAAAAGTACTTATGTTTCTCTGTTCATATGGAGCTTGGACAAATGGATGGGTAGCTGCAAATTCACCCCCAGTTTAGCACCCTTGACCCTCATGGATAGGGTTAACATGCAAATGTCCCAACATTTTCTTGTTCTACCCATCTCTGGGTTATATGTACACAAAAATATGTTGACTAACATCTACCCTGGGAATGTAACTATGCTTCTTAAGATTCTCACAGATCCATAGCCTAGTAAGCACCTATGGACCTATGAAGAACTGACGCTTTTTAAAAAACTAGTGGGCTATGGGACTCCTGTATGGGGAAGACAGGAGATTTTAATAATGCCACTTCACCTTTGGAAGTGTAAGCACAAGTCCTTTCATGGGTAGCATTGTCCATTTAGCAAAATAATAAGTGGAAAAATCTAGTAGCAAACTGAGATGGAGATGGAGTAGAATACATGAGACTGGGGACTGGTAAGGCATAAGTACGATGACCTCAGATGAAGGTAGACCAGGTAAGGCATAAGTACGGTGACCTCAGATTAAGGTAGACCAGGTAAGGCATAAGTACGATGACCTCAGATGATGATAGACCAGGTAAGGCATAAGTACAGTGACCTCAGATGATGGTAGACCAGGTAAGGCTTAAGTACGGTGACCTCAGATGATGGTCGACCAGGTAAGGCATAAGTACAATGACCTCAGATGATGGTCGACCAGGTAAGGCATAAGTATGGTGACCTCAGATGATTGTACACCAGGTAAGGCATAAGTACGATGACCTCAGATGATTGTACACCAGGTAAGGCATAAGTACGATGACCTCAGATGATTGTACACCAGGTAAGGCATAAGTACGATGACCTCAGATGATGGTAGACCAGGTAAGGCATAAGTACGGTGGCCTCAGATGATGATAGACCAGGTAAGGCATAAGTATGGTGACCTCAGATGATTGTACACCAGGTAAGGCATAAGTACGATGACCTCAGATGATGGTAGACCAGGTAAGGCATAAGTACAATGACCTCAGATGATGGTAGACCAGGTAAGGCATAAGTACAATGACCTCAGATGATGGTCGACCAGGTAAGGCATAAGTACGGTGACCTCAGATGATGGTAGACCAGGTAAGGCATAAGTACAGTGACCTCAGATGATGGTCGACCAGGTAAGTCATAAGTATGGTGACCTCAGATGATTGTACACCAGGTAAGGCATAAGTACGGTGACCTCAGATGATGGTAGACTAGGTAAGGCATAAGTACAATGACTTCAGATAATGGTAGCCAGCTAAGGCATAAGTACGATTACCTCGGATGATGGTAGACCAGTAAGTCAAAGGAGTGATAATCTCAGGAAATGAAATCCTGAACATCCGAAGCAGTAGAAAAGCTAGTTTGGATAGCAACTGCCAAAAGCACTGAGTGTGCATGCCTTCATGTGTGGAATGCTTGTTAGTTAAAATCCACAGTTTATGTAGTTTAAATCTCATTAGCTGTAGGAAAATATTATAGGTGTATTGGATCACTTATGCATGAGTATATATAATGGTTGATCAGTAATTGAAATGCAAACAAATCAAATGCAATCTGGTCAACATTTGTATTTTGTAAAACCAGCAAATAGAAAGTCCAAAATATTTAATAAAAAATCACAAATGGAAATGAGCAGTTTCCTTTTGTGATCCAACAACCAGAACCAAAACACTGCACTCATTTTAATAAAGTTACCCAAATTGTTTGAAACGTAGTAGTTGTTATGGAAAGGGTGTTTGTAAGTCACTTAACCACACACCACTCGTGGGCTGAGTCTGAAATAAGTCCATGCAGATCACTGCTGAACCCCAGAAAACAAATACAAATAAAATAAAAATAAAGACAAGGTGCAGGTTTAGGAATCAGGGGCAGAGATCAGGGTTAGGGTTAGCATGCATTAGTAAGGTGGACAATGAGGTTTGTTAAAGGAAGTCTCACTCTTTGTATAATATTAGGTCAGTCTTCAGCATTTTGCAGTTTGTCTGCTTTGGTCGACTTCGGTGTTCAGCAATTATTATTCTGAGGATTAAATTTTGATCCAGTTTGATGTGGTCTTAAGTAGTAGAACCAACTGAAACCTTATAAAGTGCATACATATAGGTCTGTAGATGTACATCATTGTCTTGCATTAAACATAGTGACTCATTATTTCAGGATATAGAGTCTCTGATTGAAAACATTTACAACAGGAGAAATAAATTATTCTCACTATTGCTAATATAATTTATACATTGTTAGAAACCAAGCTATATAAACAGTTAAAACTGCAAATATTAAAGATGTTTTCAGAAAGAAAACATACAGCTGTAGTTTAGGTTATAACTGTAGGACTGTGTTTTAGAGTGAATTTAATATCTTCAGTACTGCTCTCTGTTGAACTTCTGCTGTGATATTCTTTGAAAAAAAAACAAGAGGTTTATGCTGAGAGAACTACTTAAAGATTGAGTAGAACCATACTAGAATTGAATAATTATCTGATTTTAAGCCAAACCAAAGTTCCTAGAAAAGGAGTGATCATAACGAAACAGTGATGCTGGAAGAACTCTTACCACTGAGTTACGTACATCTCATATATTCAGCAACTGTTAATCTGGGAGATTTGCCATGAGAGAAGTGAGTTATATTTGTATTGAAAGAAACACATCTTTAAAGATGCTTTCAGTGTAAATGATCAGTTATTTAGATAAAAAGTACAGTACACTTTGAAAGGATGTTACAATATGACTGTACAAAATGTTAAGTATCTAGTAGCTCAGAGATGTATAAAATGTGGCAGATAAGAAAAACAGGCATTTCTTTGTATATGTCATTCACTCCTGGTTTGATTTACAATCGAATGTGTGCCTAATAACCATATGAAGTATTCCCTACGTACGTATTTATTTATTTATTGACATGTGAGCCCATTTTCAGCTGAGGCTCGGGCAGAAAAGCTCCAGATTATTGCAAAAACATTGTAAGAGCAATCATTTTATAGTCTAGAAAAAGTAATGCAAAAAACAAATACAGTTTACAGTTTAAATAATTATATGAAATTAGACATAATATTAAGACATTGGTTGAGAATCGATACAGTTTATATGACGATGATTTAATAGTTATAGAAATTTTAGCCATTTTATAGAGAAATTACAGGTAAGTTAGTACAATACAAACAGGAATGTCAATACAAAATGAGAGAAAAACAGACTTATTGTATATTTAGGGAGAAAGCCAGGGAAGAAAAACTGATAGAAGTAAGGCAGTGAGTGCAGAAGGGAGAGTAAGGAGGTGTAAGGTATGAATAGGTACTTGTTCACATTTAGGGATATAGTATATCCCTATGTTGGGCAAGAACATAGTGATTACATTGTGACATTACACTTTTAGGGATCTCATTGTTGTATACCTCATAAATGGTTAATAAACTGTGCAAGTCATGACATTTCTGTTCAAAAAAGCAGTTATCTGAAATATTGCTTGCATTAAAATTAGCCATAAAAAGGAAGAAACAGTCTCACTGGTGCACTGCACTAAGCTACATATAAACATACACTCCAACATGCAAAAACAGCCCAGCACAGATGCCTAAATAAATTATACACTATCACCAAACACTGACGAAAGAGGTCATGCCCACATTGCCATATTGTCAGACAAAAAAAAAGAAAATTAAAAAAAAATAGTTGTCAGGGATCCATGTGAGTTTATATTCAGTAGAATTGCTAAACATAAATCACTTTACAGACTGAATTTAAATCTTGTAAAACTAGACTTATTCTTTTAGGAATCCCTATGTTACAAGCTCTGATTTTCTTCCATTAGCATGTGCCAGCTCTCCTTGTTAAAAATTGCCTCATAAAGAACTCTGTAAAAAGTCACTTAAATTAACATTTACTCAGTGGACACAGCACAATAGCATACAGTGTAACAGTGGGACCCATAGTCATCTGAGTATGTGCAACTGCCCCCCACACACACACACACACACACACATACACACACACCACATGTACATACACACACAGACACACACTTACAAGTCACAAAGTTTTCCATGGACAGAATAACTTGCACAGCTCAGCAATCCAGATTTGACTGCTTCACACTTCATAGGTATAGAGTTGCACTTCCACAGTGGTAACATAATCTATGATAAGAACATAATTTTAAACAATCATATTAGCAGACAACAAGCAGTTTAATCACCAATATGATAATACATTGCATACTAATATGTCTATGTTACATGGTAGGGATGGAGTTACTCTGGAATTTCCTGCAGCATGGCCAGGTTTCTTCTGGATGGCCATGTCAGGTTTTATAGCTCCTATGCCACACATACCGACATTTCAAGTTATGGTTGCTTCCCTTACTTTATTATGTGACAAGCTTTTAAGTTATTATAATCACTTGACACATTACAAGATGTAGATTTTGACTGAGAGATGAATATCGCTGAAGCATTTTGAACAGAGAAGCTTGTCTATCAACAGTTTTATACACGAGTGAATAAAGGAGAGCCTGTTAGTGTGTCGACAGCAGTTCTAGCGAATCCTGGTAGATCAAAGAAAAGCTGCCAGAATAACTTTTGCCTTCAGTGGAGATCGCTCTTTTCTCTACTCTTGTGTGAACTTGCAGTAGGTATACATAGGTTTGGAAGGGATGAGGGTGGAGGTTCACCAAAAGTTGTTTTGATTTTTATTTTCTTTTTTTCAGTGGACTGGTATTCAGTAGAGTTGTTGTTGATGGCTTGACATGTTTCCAAAAAAAGTTATAACTAGCCGTAAATTACCATAAATTAATCTCACTGGACATCCATATCCCGTCCCCACACCCAGCCAAGGAAACCACGGTGAAGAACTTCTCAAAAGCAAACTTCACACTTCTCAAAACTGAAGTGGAATCCTTCAAAGCCCCCGGGCCAGTGGAAAATACGGCCCAAACCACAGAATCCTTTACAAACGCATTCTATGGACACCTACAGGAATGCATGGATCGTGCTATCCCAAATTAAACCAAGACTCACTCCTCCAAAGGCAGGAGACCTGTCTGGTGGACCCCAGCCATAAATAAGCTATACAACAGAAGGAGGAAGCTACTACATGATAGAGCAAAATCCCAAGCAGAGTAGGCATCTCTGATCAGTACTAGCAAGAAACTACGATCCCTCATAAAATCATCTAAGGCCAGCTTCGAAAGAAAAATTGCACAAGACGCTAAAGATAATCACAAGGCCTTCTTTAGCTATGTCAGGAACCTGGGTGGCAACTCCCAGATATGCTCTGAGTTAGTGCAAAATGACAAAAAATACACTGAACCCACAGACATTGCCAACATCCTGGCAGACAGGTTCAGTGCAAACCCCCCCTTTCCCCCCAAAAGAGCAAATGTCTATCTCAACAGAGTGTAGCCTCCCTGACATCACAGATGCACAGGTGAGAGCTGCCCTCTCCAAAGCAAAAAACACAGCATCAATGGGGCCGGACGGTGTCCCGGGCTGCGTCTTACACGAGCTCCAAGAAGAACTGAACCCTCACATAAAGTCACTGTTCAATCTCAGCCTTACTACAGGATATGTACCCAAGGAGTGGTGTACAGCAACAGTGGTCCCACTCCACAAAGGTGGTGCCACAACGGACCCCGAAACTATCACCCTATAAGCCTGACTAGCCTGGTCTGCAAAGCTATGAAGTGTATCATCATGGAACACATAAACAAAGACATTGGGAACCTCCAAACACTGGATCCTACCTAATTCGGCTTTGTTAAGGGCAGATCTTGCCTCTTGTACCTGATCAACTTCTTTGAAACAGTCACCAAGGCCATAGATGAAGGGAAGGTAGTCTACACAGCCTACCTGGACCTCGTCAAAGCCTTCAACACAATACCCCACTCGGGCATCATAAATAAGCTCACCAGCTTAAATATCAACCCCTATGTCACAAGATGGGTTGCAAACTGGTTCAGGGATAGAACCCACATGGTCAGAATTGCAGGTGCCATGTCAGACTCTAAACCAGTTACAAGTGGCATCCCACAGGGCTCAGTCCTGGGACCTCTCTTGTTTGTATATATTTCTCTGAGGTACAGGCTAACACGGGAGGACTATGACTGACCAAGTTTGCAGATGACTGCAAACTGGGTGCCATAATCGACTCGCTGACTGACACAAGCATCCTCCAAAAGGGTCTCACAGAGACGGATAACTGGTGCCAAAGCCATGGCCTAAAGCTAAATGCCAAAAAGTGCATAGTCATCCCCTTTGGGAAAAACAAAGTGCCCACAAATTACCACATAGGTGGTAATCCATTAAGTACGGAAGAAGTAATTAGGGATTTGGGGACCCAAGTAGATAGCAATCTCTGCTTTGACAATCACGTTGCCAAAGTTGTTAGAAAGACCTTCTATATAGCCCACCTTATCACAAAAGGGTTCACATCTAGATCAAGAGAGGTCATTGCGCCCCTCTACTCATCACTCATCAGGCCCATAATTGAATACAATGCCCCATTTGGGATGTACCTTACCCGACACCTGCAGCAACTGGAAAGACCCCAAAAGTACCTCACCAAGAGGATCAAGGGACTCAAACAGATGCCCTACGCAGTTATGCTAAAGAAACTCCAGCTCTACTCAGTTGCTTACCGCCTACTCAGAGGCGATCTGTGCCTGATGTATAAAGCCATGTCTAAACCAGAATTAATGGACATGCTCCAGCTCAGGAAATCCAAATCCCTTAGAGCCACACGCTCCTGGGACTTAAACCTCAGCACAGAAATAAATAGGACATGCTGGAGGGACAGATTCATATCCCAGAGGCTCCCCAAACTCTGGAACAAAATCCCAATCCATGTTAGGCAGAGCCCCTCAATGACCCTCTTCAAGAGAAATCTTGATGAGTGGATCGGAGATCGTAGGTTTACCCCTGGGATCTCTTCTGTGTCCCTACTAGATAGAGGCACAGTAAACTAACCTTAAAAGGGCTATCTTCTGTGACCTACTATACAGAGGCACAGTCAACTAATCTAAAAGGGTGGCGAAAGCCAAACACACTCTGGCTAGGCTTATAAATGCCCTAGGGCAGATAGCCTAGTATCAACCTATGAACCTATGAACCTAAGTAACTTAGTCATTACATGTTTGTTTCCAGTTGAAATAATTGAGATAAATGCATCCTCGGTCACCCAACAGATTGTCCACATCTGATGTCTCTATGGTAACAAACGATGCAGATTATTTTCTCTTTTTTCATCCCCCAAGAGGAACATGGCTACTCCTCCTACACCTTACTGGCCCATTTGGCCTGTGACAGCGGGAGCCAGGCATCCCAGACTAGGCAAGAGATTTAAAGCCTATCCTATTCTTCTCTTCCACTTCAAGTGAAAGGTCAAAAAGAAAGGGCCCTCTTGTCGGGTTATTTGGTTTGGTCTGATATTTTCCCCAGCAGAGCTCCCTGCTCCCACTGTAATAGTTCTTATGAACTCTACTATGTGCTTATATCTAATGAGAAATATGCCTGTACACTCTGAATTCCCCCTTAGCATACTGTGGGACTACACTTAGTTGCTCTGGCTCACAAGGCGTAAGTTCCACAAGGGTAGAAAGCTGCTCCCACTTGGTCTTACCCATGTGGTGAACCACAGCCAGATCCTTCCCGTTGATATTCAAACTTGGATCATCTGTAATGGCTTTATGCCAAGGAC
Source organism: Protopterus annectens (assembly GCF_019279795.1). Lineage (NCBI taxonomy): Eukaryota > Metazoa > Chordata > Ceratodontiformes > Protopteridae > Protopterus > Protopterus annectens. The sequence continues at coordinate 1,456,656,254 of NC_056728.1, forward strand.
ATAGCCACATGTTAATCAATGTTAAAGCTTTTAAAGGCTTTCATAGGAAAGGCTGAGGAGCTACAGTGTACCTGTGAGCATAGATCAAAGAGGTTTCATTAGGTACATCATCTGAAGTATATTTTTTTGAAATGTTAGAGTTAAGGATGATGTTATTGTTAGCTATTTAAAGCTGGGAGTAATTTACACATGATTTTCAGTGCTGAGATGTACATACGGTAATGAGTAAAAGTTTTCATGAGGCAAACAACCATGGACTTTAAGGTTTGACCGATTATTATGCAGTTTTAACCTCTGGCCCCCATTTGTACCTTTTCACACTTTAATTGGCTGAACCCTGTCCACATAAGGCCTCACATAGTGTAATATTTAATGCACTGCTGTAAAATTTAAGGAAACTACAGGGAAGAGCCTCTTGGAAGGTAGAATACAGACCTCCTGCTACTAAGTTATGTGCAACCTTTTTATGGTCTAGTAAGTCAGATTTAAAATATCCTTTAATGTAACATTACCCTTCTAAATAAATTGTGAATATGTTCATGATGTATGGAGTGCTTTCCTTTTTAGTCCCTTAAGTGTCTGTCTGAACTGCTTGAAAATTTTCTTCATATTTGGGAGAGGATTGTATTCCAGAGACAGAAGTCAACCAGGATTTTTTCCTAATTGACTTGTCTTTCATTTACAATATATCTGCATTAAAATGAGTTCTTAAGAGGTTCTAGCTTTATCCAGATACCTGAAGTCAAAAGAGGGTTATAGAAAGTATTTAGAATTGTTTTATACCAAAAATGTATTGTTCTATGCTGCAAGAAGTGTAACTCAGTGTGTATGTACCTTTAAGAAGCTTTCCATGGGCTTACACACATGTATAAATACTGAGCATGTGCAAGCTAGAATGCCATTTTTTTAGAGAGCTGTTGAGATGTAAGTATGCATCTATGTGTTAGTCTGTCAATCAGTTTGTTTATATTTTATGTTGCTGCTGTCCATCCTGATGTGTTTTTATGTAATAAAGCATATACGAATTACCCTGCCTGTTCGTCTTGTATAATAGAGAATGAGCGACATGGTGTCAAAATGGCATCCAGAATCAAGACCAAGAGGTGCTCAGCTACCATTGGAGGAATATAGAGGAATGGATCATGCATGTACAACTTACAAAACAGGTCAGAAACTAATTCCAGGTACTAAAACTTGCTTAAATGATTTCTTACTTAAAGAATATAAAGCAAAGCACCCAGAATGCTCAAAATGAATTTCTAGTTAAACTATATGTGCAAAACTGTGACATTTTGATAAAAATATTTGAAATAGTTATGTAATAATGTCGTGATCACATAAAATGTATAAAACAAGGAAAATGACCGCATTTTTTGCTATGAGCTACTTTTTTGTATTAATTAAAGCTATTCAAAATATCCAGTGTACAAAGTGTTCGCAAGTTTGTGTAGTATTACAGTACAGTTATTTCACAAAATACAGCCATTTCGAAGCATATTTCACAAAGTACAGTATTTCAAAGAGTTTACTGTATATTTGAATGTTATTTCCAGTACCTGCTTTGTGTGCATATTTGTATATCATTACAAGGGTCATTTGCAGTGTGTTTAAGCATAATTTGTTGGCATGGCAGAAGGTTTTTGCAGACCACCTCCACTTGTATTTGATAATATTGCAGAGAATTGGAGAGTGTTTGAGCAACAGTACATTATTTTCGTACAAGCAGCATTTTCTGACAAAAATACACATACAAAGGTATTTATTCTGCTTAATTTAGCTGGTTCAGAACCCATAGAAAGAAAGCGCTCATTTGTGTATGCACCTGCTCTGTATGCAGGGGAGGAGGAAGACTGCCATATAATGGTACTGGATGAAAAAAGGGAAGACCCTGCGTGCTTAAAACATAAATTTAGAGAAATGTGTAACCCCCAAATAAATAGTACAATGAAAGGCACTTATTTTACACAAGGGATCAAAAGCCCGGTAAAACTTTTGCAGCACATATAGCTGACTTGAGAAATAGGGCTAAAATGTGCAGATCTGGTGATTTAAGGGATGCGCTGTTGTTTATTTATTGGCATTTGTTTACCGGGAAAGTCCACTGGGCTGAGAAGAACCCATTTTCAGTGGAAGCCCAGGGAGAAAAGCTCCACAAAGACAGTATAACAATTACATAGTATTGCAACAGTTTGTATTAACAAGAAGCATAGCCATAACAGGCATTATAAATACAATAAAGTACAATATTAAAAGGTAGGTGGTACAGAGGAATAACGTAAAAACACAAGGCATAGAAGTAAATCCAAGGAACATATTCTAGTACACTCTGATGTCAGTGTACACTCCAGAGTAGACTCCGTTGTGAGTGTGGAAGTGATTAATACACACAGAATTAGAATAACTAAAGGTATATGTATTAGATTAGGGAATGTTGAAATGGTTAATACAGGTAGAATTAGAATAATTTTTTAAAGGTAAAAGTGTTAGAAGTAGGGAGAGATTAGTACTAGGAGTAAACAGTGTGAAGAAGTACTAGAGTCAAGTTTTGGAGGAATGAAGTAGAGGAAAAGGTGATTTGATGAAGGGAAGAGGAGTCAAGTCTTAGGAGGATGGACCAAAAGTTGATAAAAGACAGATTTGTGTGTGGTAATAAAGATGATGCTGTGAGAAAAATTTTGCTTTGAGACAGTGTTTTAACTTTGAATAAGGCTATAGAGACTTGTCAGATACATGAGCTCACCGAAAAGCACACATACATGCTTACAAATGAGAAATGCGTGCTTCCAGTATCTTCTAAAGCTAATGTTGATAGCACGTAGCACATGGTTAAAAGAGACAGGCTGAAGCACATGGCAGCTACTGTGAGTCCTGCAGCAGTCTGTGGGAAACCCTGTAGCTTTCTAGTAAATTCCAGAGCATTCACAGTCTCAGTAAAGCACAAGGGTGAGTCAGCAAACTCAAAGCATATGCCGTCATCTAGCATCATAGTCAACTGCTTTAATTGTGGGGGCAATTATGAGTCTAAAAGAAAAACATGCTTAGCTTTTGGTCAGCAGTGCTACAGATGTAAAAAGTGGAATCATTTCCAAAGATTTTGTAAATCCAAAGAGGCACATTCTTTTATTAAAAGAGAACATTCAAAGTGACAAATTGATCAATTAGAAAGCTGTGACCCTACTTTTTATGTTGATGGTGTGTCTGTGCTTAATGAAACAGTCATTGCAGTAGATTTGTGGGCACAGAATTAAGTATTTTGTACTGTTCAGATAAGTGGGAAACCCATAGAGCTCAAAGCTGATAGAGGATCAAAGAGCAATGTTATGTCAGCAGAAACTTTTGCTAGAGTATGTTCTGGTGAGAAGCTTGAATTGGCAAAGTGTGCGAAGCTTGTTGCTTATGGTAGTAAAGAAATTCAGACTGAAGGCTCAGTAGTGTTTTCATGTTATTCTGCTGGGAACAGCTATGACTGCAATTTTATGTAGTCAAAAGGCACATACAGTCATTGGCCTCAGAGACAGTTTGAAAATGGGACTTCTTACATTTAATAAGGAAGTGCACCATGTAAACTTAAAAGACCACTGTTCTAATTTTGCCCAGACTATTTTTTCTACCTATGCTGATCATTTCAGAGACAAACTAGGCAAACTCCCAGTTGTGTACTCCATGAAGTTAGACTCTGAAGCTAGCCCGGTTGTCGGACCAGCCCAGAAAGTTTCCGTTGCTATGCAGAACAGAGTCAAAGCTGAGCTAAACAAAATAGTTCAGCAAGGTGTGATTTATCCAGTAGAAGAACCTACTGAATGGGAATCTTCCATGGTGGTAGCTCATAAGAAAAACTCAGATGATATCAGAATATGTATTGATCCATGACACTTGAATAAATCACTAAAACAACATCATCCAATGTGTACAAAGAAGTTGCTGCTCTTATGCCAAATGCCACTGTTTTTTCCTGTCTTGGATCCAAAAGGTTCATTTTGGCAAATTTTGCTTGACCAAAACTCTTCATTGCCAACCACTTTCAGTCCTCCTTTTGGCTGGTACAGATTTTTGAGAATGCCATTTGGAATAAATACTTCCAGTGTAGTCTTCTAGCCTGCAATGGAGGAATTTTTTTCTGGTTATCCATATGTTATTTATATTAGATGATAATTCTTGTAGGAGGTAATGGTGATGTCAAACATGATAGAAACCTCAAGAAAGTTCTTCAAAGAGCATGTGAAGTGAATCTTAGGCTGAATTCTCAGAAGTGCAAATTCAGGCTGTGAGAAGTTACTTATGTTGGTCATTTGTTTACCGGTTTAGGTTTATGACCAGATCCTTCCAAGCAAACTGCAGTTCTTGAGATGCCAGCTCCAGACGATGTTCAATGCTAATGTGTTTTCTTGGCATGGTTGACTATCTATATAAGTTAATTCCAGACTTGAGCCAACTTTCAGCACTGCTCAGAGAGTTGACATGCAAAGATGTATCCTGGTCCTGGTTAGAACAACACCAAAGAGCATCTGATGTCCTGAAATAGACAATTGCCAGTCCACCTATTTTAAGTTACTATGATGTTCACAAACCAGTAACTCTTTCTGGTGATGCTTCTTGGCAATTGTGTTTGCATGTTCGAAGTTCCATGATTATATTTATGGCCGACCTAATCAAATCAAAACTGATCACCAATCTCTAGTCACTATTTTGAGAAAGCCTGTGCATACAATTCCTACTAGATTGCAACACATGATGCTGAAATTGCAAAAGTATAATTTCAATCTTGTCTACACAAAAGGCAAACTTCTTTATCTTGCTGATATTTTATCCGGATCACCCAGAAATACCACTGAATAGCATGAAATTGATTGACTTGATTTTGAAGTCATGGAAGTGAGCAATTTTTCTTCCACACATCTTGATGAGCTTAGAAGTCACACAGCTTCAGATCCAATTTTTCAGAAGCTCAACCACTCTGTCAGTCAAGGAAGACTGTCAAAACAATCTTGTTTACCTCATGACCTGTAACCATACAGAGATGAGATTTTGTTTGACAATGGTATCAACATGAAAGGTCAAAAAGTGATTGTTCCAAAATCCTTGCAACAAAAGTACATTACCATCTTGCATCGTGGCCACCCAAGAACTGATTCTACCAAAAGAAGGGCAAGAGGACTAGTATTTTGGCCTTCTTTATCAAAGGGTATTGAAAGAGTACTTTCATCTTGTTCTGCATGTAATAGTACACATCAACAGAAAGAACCACTTCACCTAAACCAGATTCCTGAACTACCTTGGTCAACAGTAGCTGCAGACATTTTCAAATGGAATGGTTAACATTACTTGGTGTCAGTAGGGTCTTATTCAAATAGTTTCGAGATTGACCTATTTCCTAATCTACTGTCATTAGTATGTTAGTGTCATTTTGCAGTCCACGATAGTCTGCACAAAGTTATTTCTGACAATGGTATACAGTCTACAAGTCAGAAGTTCAAGAGATTTGCTGAAAAGTGGGACTTTATTCATTTTATGAGTAGCTCTGAGTACCTGCAGTCAAATGGTTTGGCAGAACATAGTTCAAAGTGTGAAACAGTTATTAGAAAAGTTGAAATGAGACAATAGCAATGTTTTTCTAAATCTCCTGAATCTCAGAAATGTTCCTCGTGATAAACATCTTGGTTCACCTGCTCAGAGACTTTTGTCAAGACAAACCAGGGCCACACTACCAGTCAGTAGCAATCTGTTGGTTCCCTGTGCTAAGAACAAAGCAGTGAAAGCTCAAACTATGAAAAGGTGTTTGTCCTACAAGTCCTATTATGATAAGACCAGCAAACTGTTCAAAAGGCTTTGATCAGATTGGAATCATAAAAAGTGTATGTCCAGAGCCAAGATCGTACATTGTGGAATCACAAGGAGTTGAATTTAGGTGGAATCAGAAACATTTAGTACAGGTGTCTGAGCCAGGGTTGAGCATCCTGCCTGTGATAAAGACTCTAGATCTCGGAGTGAGTCATCCAGTGTTCCAGTTCCAGAGGACATTCCAGTAAATATCCCTGTTTCTGAGAAGATTCCTGAAAGTCCTCAAGCAGATTGTTCACCATTCACTGGCCCTGTTGCTAAACCATCCACACTGCATTACTAGATCTGGTTGCATTTCCAGTCTATGTTCCAAATAGACGGCAATTTGGACATGAATGTTGTGTTTATTTGTTAGTGTCTGTATAATTCCATGCCTATTCAAATGTAATTGCTATTGTAAGACAATTCACTAAAGAGGAAGGTTCATTGATTAGTACTAGGCTAACGGCCCTTGTGAGCCATTTTAATCCTAGCCAATTACCCCATGTGAGAATCAAACCCTGCACCTTGTGTCTGTAAGGTAAACTCCTTAACCATTATGCCAACCTCTCACCCTCTGTCGATCAGAGTGTGTATGTACCTTTAAGAAGCTATCCATGGGGTTTGCACCTGTGTATAAATACTGAGCACGTGTGAGCTAGATTGGCATTTTGTAGAGAGCTGTTGAAATGTAAACATGCATGTATGTGTTAGTCTGTCAGTTAATCAGTTTGTTCATATTTTATCCTTCCTGATGTGTTTTTATGTAATAAAGCATATAAACTAACTACCCCGCTTGTTCGCCTTGTATAATAACAGAGGACGAGCAACAAGTAGTAGAAAATGTTGGAGTATTTTACAGATTGTTATGCCCTGCTTTAACTACTAACTTAACTGCACAGCTTCATTTCTTAAACCTAGAATGTCAGAAAAAAGAAAGAGAAAGAGAGACAGAAAGAGAGAAAGAGAGAGAGAAAGAGAGAGAAAGAGAGAGAAAGAAAGAGAGAGAAAGAGAGAGAGAGAGAGAGAGAGAAATTCCGTTTTTTAAAGTCAAACAAACTATTTTGGAAAAACATATGGCTACAAATGTCAGTTTTACACAGAAAGCCAGTGCCAGGTCTAAAAAAGTGGATCTATATTATAACAACGAACAATCAAATGGCTGAACGCTGTTATAGCAACCCCTAAACATCAAATCGCCAAAACAGCGAACGGCCGGAACAGCGATTTTTTTTTCCAATGGATACTTTATTCCTTGGATATGTTAGAGGAAAAGAAAGCTTTTGATGGTGCAAAGAAAGCTGTTCTCCAGAGAAATTAAAAATATGCTGAAATTGCCTTTCTTTTGTGTGGCTTTGTGGAAGAGAAAATAGAATTTCATCCACAAGAGGCTAGTTCTGTTGTCTTCAGAATGGATTGTAAGCTGACTAAGCTACTTAGAAACCATTGTCAAGTATGAGTCAAATGAAACCAGTTTACTTAGACTTACAAGTAGGAAGCAATTACTGAAGCAAAGTAAGAGATACCCACGTAGAGTGGTAGGTACCTGCACATTTAGCAGTTGTATTACCTTAATCAGACTGATGCTTTTGTCTCCCCAGCACACTTTAAGTACTATCTTTTTGATAAAGCTTATTGTTATTTATCTAGATTCAGTTATGTAGCGGTGTAGGTATGTTTCTGCGTAGAAAAGAGTGAAAGAGCATTTCATATGTAAACAATGAATTTTATTTATATATATATATATATATATATATATATATATATATATATATATATGTGTGTGTGTGTGTGTGTGTGTGTGTGTGTGTGTGTGTGTGTGTGTGTGTGTGTGTGTGTGTGTATGTATATATATATATATATATATATATATATATATATATAGGAACACTTTGCAATGCCGAAATCCTGAAAGATCGAATTTTATATGGCTGAGACCATATGACCGAACTTTTGGAATCCCGACATTGTGAACAAAGATCTGCATACAGTGCAGAATGAGAGATTTCCCTTTTCCTCGCTGTAGTGCGATCACGGAGTTGGAATACTTAAGTAGCAGGGGTGTGGGGATGCAGGGGGGCTTGCCCCCCTGCAGAAACATTTAAATTGTTGGGGTTTTTTTGGATTTGTTTTGGAATTTTGATATTCCGAAACATTGATCACATGGTTTCAATCATATGAAATTCAATGTTTCAGAATTACGAGATTCTGAAGTAAATCCATGTATATATGTGTATATATATATATATATATATATATATATATATATATATATATATATATATATATATATATATATATATATATATATATATATATATATTAGGGCTGTACCGAATATTCACTTCGTATTCACTTCAGTTCTGAATAGCAGGCCGAATAGTCTATTCGTATTCGGCCAAATAGTGATGCTCAGACCGAATACGAATAGTGGTCATGTGTCCGCGTATCTCCGTATATACAGTCCTGTACGTGAGTAAGCTCACTGGCACAACCAGTCTGTAGTGGCAGCATGGTCCGTGTCAACTGGTGACCATTCGTAACGTAGTTGTACTGGTAAGGTTTTACCTACCTTAACATGGAATCAGTGGGATGCTGTGTAAAAAAAAAAAAAAAGTTGTGGTGGAATGTATTGAAGGCAGGTGGCTGGCATCATATTCGATCTTTTATGCCTGTGCATGCTAGGCCATGGTTGAACCAGTGAGCTTACTGACATACAGGACTGTATAAATGGAGATATCAGCACATTATTGACACTGTGTTACCTTGTAGCCTATTTTTGTAGGATCGTATTACAGTTGTAAATTAAGTGGAGATTACATTTGGGTAGTTCACTGATTGATAACAGAAGTCCAATTTGGAATTATTTCAAGATATGTGATGATGAAACGAAAGCCAGTTGTCCAAAGCAATTATCTCTCGTGGAGGTGGATCAGCAAAGTCATTTACAACATCTCCACTAAATAATCATTTGTCCTATAAGCATCCTGAGGAATACAAAGAAGTCATTAACAAGAAGAAAGAAGCAACAGCAAGTGGGATGTCTGACACTCAGCAGACTGGTAAGGTTCATCAAACACTGAGTGACATGATTGGCAAGAAAAAAACATGGTCCATTCATAGTCCTGAGGTGAACAAAATACATTGTGCCATCACAAAAATGATTGCTATTGACATCCAGCCATACTCAATTGTTGATGATAGAAGCTTTAACAAATTGATTGGTGTACATGAGCCTAGATACGTGCTACCAAGCCGCAAATACTTCACTGAAAAAATCATATCAGAAATGTAAAACACAGTATGGGGCCATGTCCAGACTGCTATCAGTGAAGCATGATTTCTCTGTCTAACCACAGACAAATGGACGTCACAGACAACAACAGAATCATTCATGAGCTTAATTGCACATTGTATTGATAACACATTTGCATGCAGATCTGTCGTCCTTCATTGTCAAAAATTTGATGGACAGCACACTGGGTCTCAACTAGCTGATGCTGTACTTGACATGCTGAATCGCTGGAATATTGACAAAACGCATCCACTTGGTCTTACATGATGGAGGTGCCATCATGGTCATAGCATTACAGGATGGAGATTTGCCCAGTGTCATTTGTTTTGCCCACACTCTGCAGCTGCTTCATAATGATGCAATTCTGACACAGCCATCTGTTGCTGACTTGATTACACTGTCATGGAAAATTGTGGGACATTTTTGACACTCTTCAAGTGCTACCTCGTGCCTTCACACCATCCAAGAAGAACTCGGTGTACTATAACATCAGCTTCATCAGGATGTTGTCACCAGGTGGAATTCAACGTATCGGATGTTGGATCGGTTGTTGAAGCAAAAGAGAGCTGTGTCTGTTTATGTTGTAGAATGTGACAACAAATCCAGCAAGGTGCTATCCCTGATGACAAACCAGTGGGCTTTAGGAGCAAGAATTGTTGCAATTCTTTGGCTGTTTGAACAACTAACGTATGAAATAAACTGCAACAATTCCTGTTTTTCAATGATCCTAACAGCTGTTCAGGCTGTCTTGTTGTATCTGCAGAAAGATGTAGCTGATAATGGAATCAAAAAGACAGTCAGCGAACTGATAACATCCTTAACAAGGAGATTTTCTGAATTGTATGAAAATGGCATTTACACAGTTTCGGCCGGCTTGGATCCACGCTTCAAGCTGCATTTCTTGACACCTGTGCAGCAGGTAAAATCCAAATAAAACATTGTCACTGCAACGTTACTGTGTCAGCCAATGTCAATTCAGCCTTTAAATCAGCCATCTGAAGTTGTTTCTGAAGTGACTGAAGTGAATGAACAACCACCAACAAAAAAGACAGACAGCAGCAGAAGACCTTTGGTCATCTTGGGATCAGTTGCAGCCTGTCCGGGCACTGAACAGTGATAATTCTGTCTCCATAGAAACAGAACTGAACACCTTTCTAACAAAGCCCTGTATTCTGAGAGACACTGACCCACAGAATTGGTGGAAAATGAACATGTCCAGATTTCCAACATTGTGTCATACGGCTAAGAGCTACCTTTCTGCACCACCTACAAGCATACCAAGTGAATGTCTTTTTAGTATGGCTAGTGATACCTTCAGTGAAACAAGAAACTGTCAATGCTGACAACATAGAACAATTGGTGTTTTTGAAAGCTAATGCAGTATTCCTGAGTTAAATGTACATCAGTAAAAAGTTTGACAGCTATTTGGTAACATCAGCAAAAAGCTTTGATAGCTACTTGGTAACATCAGTAAAAATCTTTGACAGCTATTTGATCGTGGCTCTGTTGTGGTTTTTTAGTTTATATTTGTTTTTTGGTTTTGTGGTGAGTTAAATATATGTATATTGTATATGTACAATAACAATTTCTTACTTTTAACCCTCATCACAGTGCACAGACAGCAAAACACAGCAGAGAGCAGTTTGCAAAACGTAACTTGCTGTTTAACTATTTTGTTTAATGCTTAGTTTACCTCATGACTTGACTAAAACAACTATTCGTATTCATATTCAGCTGAATAGTTGGTACAACTATTCGTATTCGGCTGAATACTGTTAACCCCCTATTCTGTACAGCCTATATATATATATATATATATATATATATATATATATATATATATATATATATATATATATATATATATATATATATATATATATATAGAGAGAGAGACAGGGTGCTGTGGTGCAGCGGCAAGAGGTTCTCTGGTTCAATTCTCAGCTGGAGTGCCTTCTGTGTGGCGCCTGCATGTACTCCCCGTGGTCGAGTGATGTTTAAAGACATGCAGATGTGTGGGTGAATGGGTGTGCCTTCTTTGAAGGTTGGGTGTCGGGCTGGCACTTCGGCACCACAAAAAATCCACTGCCAATCATAAGTGGACCGGAGTTCCACTGTGGTGACCCCTAACCAGGAAAAGGTGAAAGACATTTTTATATATATATATATATATATATAATAATATATATATATATATATATATATATATATATATATATATATATATATATATATGGGTCTACCTGAGATGGTCGACAAGTCATTTGATCGACACTCATTTGGTTGACAGTTCATTTGGTCGACAAGCAGTTTTATGCCCCCCTAACTATATATATCAACTCCAGGGTTGCACAACATTGGGGAGGGGGGCAAATCTGCCTGTCAACCAAATGAATTATCGACCAAATGAGTGTCGATCAAATGGCTTGTCGACCATCTCAGGTAGACCTATATATATATATATATATATATATATATATATATATATATTCGATAGTGATATAGTAAGAAACACCTCTTCAAAACACAGCGAAAATGTTAATCCTGAAACTAAGCTTCAGTTTCAAATTCAGCAGGCAATTCATAGAACTTAGCGAAGGAGGTGACTATGCAAATAATTTGCTGTTTAGTGAATGCAGGTGGCAGTTATAACTGAGTAGTACTAACACTTATGTTTGAATGATTATATTTCTCAAAGGCTATATCAGAATAAGAAAAAGTTAAAATGTGTACTTGCATTTTGATCTCGTATTGTTTTATACATATCTGTTTGCATTTCTATGGTGACTGAGCTTTCACAATTTATCAGTCAACCCAGTCATTGATCAAATAGTATTTGTGAGCTGTTTTGTAACTGTTAATTAAAGGTACTGTCTCAGAAGATGAATTTAATATTGTTTTACTTTGCATAGTAAAGGACGAGTGATGTAGTCTAAAACTTTAGCAAGTGTTAGTTTTTTTATTTTAATATTTAATAAAAAACAAATGTAGTATAAAATTTTAGCAAGATTTTTTTTTATTTTAATAGAACATCAGTAAGTAAAAATTTTTTTTGTTTCAGTGTATTGCAGCCAGTTGGTGAAATTTTGCATACATTTCTTACGGGAACTTGAACTTTGGAACATTGTTGATAATGATTAGTAAATAACAGTTAAAATATATTACTAATTATACAACGACCCCCCATTAATATTACAAAACGTGCACGCTGATTGGTCAGCATGCACGTTGTAAATCCGAGTTATAGTAATAGAAAAAGGTCCGGTCGCCAAGACTTTTTCCATTACTATAACTCTTACAGCAACACTGTCTCGCTATGTTAAATTCGTTTAACATAGCGAGACAGCTTTAAAAAATGCAACGGAGATTCTCTGTTGCTTTTTTTAAAACTGTCTCGCTATGTTAAACCCATTTAACATGGCGAAACAGTTTGTAAAAAGCAATGGAGATCTTGCTTTCTCTGTTGCTTTTGCCCACAGCTCTGATGTACTGCGTAGGCATACGCATGCGCAGTACATCAGAACTGCCGCAGAATTCCAGACAGCTGCGGAAGGGCAGCAAGGAGGCATTATATAATGCCATTATTTAAGAAAAGTAATTCTTTTTTTTTCTTAAATAATGTCATTGTATAATAGCAATAACCCACTTCTGGGTGTGGGTAATGCTGGATTTACCCACGGTTGGCTTTGTTTGGCCACTCGGGCTTCGCCCTCGTGACCAAACCACACCAACCGTGGGTAAATCCAGCATTACCTACACCCAGGCATGGGTTATTGCTATAATGTAGCATCATGACATGAAACACCCTCTGACACCCACTTGGACTTCAGTTTTAATTTGTACCTTTGCGGACTGAGCTATTTTAATGCATCAAAATAATTCTGTTTCTTTTTTCTATTTTAATATGATTTAACACAAAATGACTGTTGTGAGTTCTAAAATAAAATATGATGGTAGTCTTTTACTGCTTTGTCCTCTTGTTCCCAGAATCTATTTCTAGTCCCCTTTACATAGGAACCTATTGGCCATTCACTCTGCAAAATTACCCGTGTCAGAGGCATGTGACAAAGCTTCTTTAGATGCCTCCCGCTATACCTGCTACTCCTTAATCTGGGGACCCATTATTACATCATGCTGCCACATTGCCTGTGATGGATTCTACCAACTGAATCCTTCACTTTGCAGATAATCTCTAACTTCATTTTCAGTTTAACTTCTACCTTACTAATCTTCTTTTCTACACCCCTCTTTTTTCTTTTTTTTATTGTGAGGTTTCCTGTATCTGGGTGAATTTGTTCATATTTCTCTTCAAATATCTTTGGAGCTGCATTTTTTGTTTTGATTTGTTTGCCTTTCTCCATTGTGTGTATATGGTATCATATCACCTCTCTTTTTCATCCCCATGTGCATGCTTCTTTTTTTTTTTTTACTTCTCAAAAAACACTGGATTTTGTTCTATACACTTTCTTAGTTCTTCAGTCACTTCTTTTTCCAGGCGGCCCAGCATTTCTTTGTATATATGTTTTTGTTGCTCTGTTCTATTAAATAACATGCATTTTAAGTTTTATCTTTTCACAATTTTTCTTGTACAAGTATTTTTCTTTCCTCTAATTTCTGTCTTTATCTTTCTGAATATCATCTATCTAAAAATTCTGGGCTTCTTGCATAATATTAATAATACTTAAGTTCTTCTTTAAACTCAACAGTTCACTTTGTCGTCTCTATGCTTGTATTGGCTTGACAGTTTTTGTGTTTTTTCTGGAATGTTTCTTCCTTCTACCATTGGGAGGGGGGCATTCTGTCCCTCAGCCTGGCTTAACTCTGTGATAGGAATGCTTCTAAGTCCTGTGGATTCTTCACTCACTTTATTTCTAATCCTAGCACCAGTGCATATGCAAGGTTTAAGCATTTTTTTATCCTGGGACATCTGCTCGCAATTGTCTGTTTTTATTTTTTTAACCTGCCCATGATATATAAAAATCAGTCCATATATTAATGTCATCTTAGTGAGAGTTTGTGGATAAAGGATCTACTGTGTGAAGGTACTCATCCAGATCTGAAGATGAATCCAGTAAGAGCAATACACTGGTTTTCTTGCTGATTTCATCTCTCCATTCAGTCTTCCTGCTGAGAGACACTCCAGATGATCAATGGTAACCCAGTGCCAGAGGATTTCACTGGAACACACTGAGGTGTATGTGGCCTCTCCTCCCCCTCTGGCACTAATGGACTTGCAAATGGGAAATAATAGTAGAAATATATGATAGCAATAAAATGTCATTTGTTCAGTGGACTGGCATACATGTCACACACACATACACACACAACACTGGCAGGGGAGCTCCTTCTAACCTGTGACATACAACCATGTTCAGTTTCCTCCACCATTACAAAACCAGGAGTGCACTCCTAAGAATATATGTTAACCCTAAGTATACAATGACTTCTCATTAGCATTCAAAAATAAGCATGCTGATTGGACTGCCTAACTAGAGTACCCACTGTAAATTGAGCATATACCTACTGAAGAACTTCCAGCCACTGAAAAACCATTCAGCAGACAGATTTTCTATTGCTACATGCTGAGGGATAGAGCAAAATATGAGAAAAATCAGGTATGTTCTGCAAAACTAAACAATCAGAAACATACCTGATTCTTCTTTGTATATCTGCCCTGTCACTCAAAAATCTTGGCAGTAAAAAAAAAAAAAATACAAAAACAGTAACGGAGATTAGCTCTTCTCTGTTGCTTCTCCTGCACTGTACTGATGTCCTGTGCACGTGTGGGAATGTAAGTTTCATACGCATGCACAGTACAACAGTTAACAAGGTAAAACACAAAAGAACACTACATCGCCATTATGCAAAGACATTATTTAAGAAACGTAAGTAATTTCTTTCTTAAATAACATCATTGTATAATGGCAGTAATCATTTCTCATGCAGATATATCAGGATTTACCCACGGCTGTCGTTGTTTGATCATTCGGTAAAAAACACAGCAACCATAGACAAATCCTGATATACAGGCACCCAGTTGTAGATTATTGCTTAAGTAAACATGTTAAAGGTAAGATACCAGGACACAGACAGGCTCAAGCTCCTCTTGGTTTGGCCACTTCACCTAAGAGTTACAGAGAATTTGCTGCATCTAAAGCCATCCACTGCTAAAAAAATTAAAATAAGTATCATTTTGCATTTATGCTGATTATTTGTATTGTATTACATACGAATCTTGTATTAATTGGTACGGTTCTCATACTTTAGTTGAGTTTCAACGCTTAATCATATCACTGCTGCTGTAGTACCTAATTACATTGTGTCTGCTAGTTTTACAGACTGTAGTATCCAGATGGTGTCTTTTCCCTGTACTTGAGCTCTAAAACCAGAATTTTTAAAATAAGAGGGTTTTCTGACTGCACACTCGTTGCAAACATGTGCAGTAGCAAACCTATCTGAGTGGCCTTGCTTGTAAAACTTGTTTTTCAGATTCTGTATAAGCCCAGTGTTTCTGCTAGGTTGCTCTCTGCACAGTGATGGTTAGCAGTGCCCTGTATGGATGCAAACACTTTCAAGTTAAAATTTCCTTAGAATAACTATCTATGCAACCTTTGCTAGCCCCTCTGCTGCTCTAGGACTATCCAAGTTGCTCATAGAGCAACATTGCCTTGTTGGATTGCCGCAGTTCATACTGAGTATAGTAGTCATCCTTCATCCATGTGCTATCATCCTGGTCAAGTTACATCTCCCCACTCTTCTCCCTGGTTAAACCCAGAGTAAAAATCCTGAATCCATGGACAGGCACTTTTCTTGACATGGGTATCCTGAGGCAATGTAGCAATTGTCTCATGCATACTGACAACCACTCAGTCCTGAAACAAACAACACATTATGTCAGAGATATAGTTCTACTATGAAAATTGATATACAACTCTCACATAATGACAAATTAAATTACAAACATGTTGACAGCACACACACATTATTTCTCTCACTAAATAAGGTCTTGACACATAAACCTACATATGTGAAGGTATTCGCAAGTAACTTACCAAAACCACAGAGGTCTCCCATACGCTGCCTCAAAAAACACATGCAAACAAAACCAAGTCAACACTAACCACAGCACATAAAAATACACATCACAATATCTCCACAAGGAAGCCACTAAGGTAAAATACCACACATTCAAACATCTTGATCATAGGAGATTCCATTGTGAGGCATACTGACACCCTCTCACCATGTTGGATAAAGAGAGGGTTACAGTCAGTTACCAGTCAGGGGCTATGATTCACCATATCATGCAGGCACTCAGGTCACAAAACCACAAGTACCAGTATGACTTAGTCATAGTCCATGTGGGTGTGAATGACCTGAGGTGTCACTCCCTGGACTATATGCAGAGAGACATGATGAACCTGTCTGAATACGTATTGCAGGCAAGTATGAGCCTCGCACTGAGCTGCATTCTACCCTCACCAATAATAATACCACAATACAAACAGAAAATGACTGACTTCAGTAATTGGCTAAGCTACAGGGGTCCTTCTAAGGGGATCTAGTTTTTGTCAGTCTGGGATGATGTGATCAACAGACAATACTGCTTTGCCAGAGATGGTCTGCACCTGTCACCTCTAGGCTTTTGAATACTGGCTAAAGCATTAGCTACCCCCATAGTGCCTATTTTAGGCAGTATCAAAACAACAGACTTACCAACCTAACAAATTCTTCTGATGGCAAGCTGACGGTACTACTGTTAAATGCTAGGAGTCTTAAGAAGAAACTGCACTCTCTGGAAGCTCTCCTCACCCTGGAGAATGTTGACCTCTGTGCAGTTGCACAGATTTTGTTTAAGGCTACGGAAAACACCCCAGCAGCGCAAGCCTACAATGCCTATTATGCATTTAAACTACCCCCTGAAAAGGAAAAAAATAAAAGGAGGAGGTATTTCCATTAACAATCACACCAATAGATTGGTCGAGCAGGATGACTCACTTGAGCTAATCCATGTTCAGCTGACCATAGGCAAAATCCCCACTATATCATCATGAGTTACACATTCCCAACCATGAACTCTGAAAACCACTCTGCATACCTGAAGTTACTAGAATCACTTACCATTCAGCCCAACATACTACTCATGGGTGATTTTACCTACCCCTCCATAAACTGGGAAACATATACAACCACTAACATGAATGCTCAGAGATTCCTGGACTTTGTCACTGTAAATGCTGTGGAACAGCTGGTCTGCATTCCCACTAGGGGCTCAAATATCCTTGACATAGTACTCACAAACATGTTGGAGTGTTGCACCCCCCCCCCCATGTAATGTCCTCATTGGTAAGATCAGATCATAAATTGGTCTCCTTTGAAATAAATGTAATGGTAGAACCCCCATCAAACCCTAATTTTTAAAGCTCCCTCTAACCCTGAAAACACTGAGGCCTATGCAGAAGTATAGACAAATACCTTGTGCAACCACTTAAACAAATACATAATAATGGCTGCACCTGACCTAACTAAACACAGGTCTTGGTGGAAAAACAGCTCACCCTGGCAGACCCTTGACATAAATAGACTATACAACAGAAGGAAGAAATTCATATCTAGAAGTAAATGGGAGGGTGCACATTGGAGAGGAATCCCTCATTAGTCTCAACAGGCAAATCAGGGAACTAGTCAAGTTTTCAAAAGATAAATACAAGACTAAAATAGCCCCCAAGCAAAGGATACCCACAAAGCAGTTTTTAGTTACATGTGAAATCTTAAAGGAAACACTCAGCAATATGCTGAGTTGGCTGTAGACATCACTACCTATACTTAACCAAAAGAAATAGCAAACCTGCTAGCTGATACGTTCAGCTCATATTTCATGCCCCCCATATCTCCTCTGGTCAGTCCCCATTAAATACCCCCAACTATTCTTTTGCTTGTTATCACAAAATAACAACTCATCAGTGTACTCTCTAAAGCTAGAAATATGGCATGAACGGGCCCTGATGGAATCGTCTGTCAAATAGCTTAAAACATGACCAAGCGGGCCCACTCAGATCTCTATTTAATCACAGTTTCCAGACATGCTTTGCTCCAGTCGAGTGGAGGGCAGCAACAGTCATCCCTCTGCACAAGGGGGCCTTCAACTGACCCAGGAAATTACTGACCTGTAAGTCTGACTAGTCTCATATGCAAGGCTATAGAAAGGATAATCATGGACCTGATTAACAACGACATAGGAACTGTCTGGACTCTAGACCCAACCCAGTCTGGCTTCATCGAGGGAGGGTCCTGCCTGCCCAGTCTGGTGGACTTCTTTGAGAAGGTCAATGAGGTCGTGGATGAGGGCAAGACAGTGCATGCTGCCATTTCGCATAGTACCCCAACTGGGTATTATAGATAAACTCACAAAATTGGGCATAAACCTCTACATCACCAGATGGACAGTGAAATGGCTCTTTGATAGGACACATGTTAGAGTGGGGGAATACACATCAAGCAAGAGGCCAGTCACCAGTGAAATACCACAGGGCTGTTACCACAGGGCTCTGTACTGGGCCTCCTCCTGTTTTGAATGTACTTCTCATGTGTCAAGGCAAATGTAGGTGGCCTTTGGTTGACCAAATTTACTGCAAATTGGGAGCAATCATTTACTCCCTAAATGATATTGATATCCTACAGAAAGGTCTGATGCAGACTAATGATTGGTGTCAGATCCATGGCCTCAAACTAAATGCAAAGAAGTGCATAATACCCTTTGTGAAATCAAATACCCTGCAGATTACAACATTGGTAGCAATCCCCTATGAGTGAACCCAATGGTGAGAGTTCTGGATACTCTAATATATAGTAATCTGAAATCTGATCACCACATGTTCACTTTGGTTTGGCAATCCTTCTATGTGGCTCAGCAGTAAGTAAGGGCATGGCATCTGGATCTAAAGATGTCATAGTACCACTGTATTTGGCCCTCAGAGAACCAATAATTGATTACAATGCATCCTTTGGCAGGTACCTCACCAAGCACCTACTACAGTTGGGGCATCCTTAGAGGGTTCTCACCAGAAATATACTGGGTATAGCCAACATGTGTTTTACTGACTTATTAAAAGCCCTATCACTGTGTTCAGTTTCCTACTGAGCCCTATCACTGTGTTCAGTTTCCTACCGATTACTGAGGGGTGATCTGTGCTTGACCTACAAGGTAGTCTCTGACCCAGCCCTGATGGAAATGTTGCATATTCACAAAACTAACTACACAAGGTTTACATGCTCCAAAGATATAAATCTGATCTCTGATATGAATATACCATGCTGGAGAGACAGATATGTGTTCCATAGGTTGCCCCTTCTCTGGAATAAGCTTCCTAGTCACATGAAGCAGAGTCCTTCCCTGACCATCTTCAAGTACAATCTGGACCAATGGATGGGAAATCACAAATTCACTCCTGGGGTGGTACCCATGTCCCTTATGAACAGAGGCAGTCTGTAAAAAATTGTAAAAACTGTGCTTGCTAACTCTTGTTATCTTTACCCTAGGGATGGAAAATTAGATAAAATCTGGGTAAAACTGGCTAGGCTTGTAAGGGCTCTTGAGCTGTTAGCCTAGTAATTTTCTATGCACCTGTGAACAATAGTACTGACAAAAATTATTGCAGTACTTGTCTAATTGTCTCTCCCTAATTTCTGCTCCCACTCTTAAAGCAGAATAGGATGGTGCTGCCTCAACTTCTTATAGTGAGGTCAGACTGCTGGCACTGCTCACCAGAATGGGTGATGTAAGTAGCACCACTGATTATCATGGTAAGCTCATGCCAGGAGCCTACCTTCCACAAAGGTCCACCGCAATCCCCTGCTGGAAGTCCATGTGCATGAAGACCAAGAATATTTTGCTCTCCCTGACACATCACACTGGACCTCTCCATTCTACAGTGCCTGACGTAGCCATGGCTCATGAGTTATTGCATGGCAGCAGTATGCAATGGGGGGGTCCAGTGCATAGCAATAGTTGCAGCTGATTAAAGAGGCTCCCAAAGGGGAGTGGGAGCCTGTGGCCATGGGTATAAAACATAAATGGGGGGATAGATGTGCAAATCATTACTTGCAATTCATAAATAGGTGCATAAAGGGTGGGAAAGAGTTGGTCATAAGTATCCCATGGCATGCCACATGAATACACAGAGTGACATGTTTTGCCCATAAGTGTACATGTACTCACACAGTAACCCAAGGGAGGCAACAGTTTGGAACAATCATGGCCCAGGAAAATTAAGTGTTACAGTAGGCCTTCAGCACACATCATGTGACTCCTGAGCAAAGCTGTCACACATGAACAATATCAGGGTGAGATTTGTCAGAGATTGTTGCAGGATGTAAATGATATGGATAGCCATAAAAGGACTTTGAAACAGGTTCAAGAAAGAGCTACTGAGGCGATATTCTATACAAAGGAAAAGACACAGAACAATTCAAAAAATAGGACCCCCTGTGCTGGACTACTTATACAGAAATACCTCATTGAGACTGAGTTTTACTGTCACTCATTGGCTGGGGTAATAGCTCATCAAATCACTGGTGTGGTTTGATGTCAGACCTGGGCTGATAACCACAATTCCATCTAATTATTGATTCTACTTCTTCTTTCGGCTTTTCCCGGTTAGGGCTCGCCACAGTGGATCACCTGTCCGCTCATGATTGGCAGTGGAGTTTTATGGTGTTGAGTTGCCAGCCTGGCACCCAACCTTCCATAGAAGGCACACACATGTACACACTCACACCTAGGGCCAATTTAAAGTGTCCAATCCACCTACAGCATGTCTTTGGGATGAAACCAGACCACCTGGAGGAAACCCACGTGACCACAGGGAGGACATGCAGACTCCACACAAAAGGCACCCCAGCCAAGGATCAAACCAGAGAACCTCTCTGGTGTGAGGCAGCAACGGTAACCACTGCACCACCGTGGCCATCCTAATTATTGAATCTACTGCAGTATAGTATAACACACTTCAATACATTTCAAGAGACAGCTTGACCAAAGCTCGATTATGTATGCCAAAGTATGCTATAACCATAGTTTAATGTGCAGTGCTAAGCATGCCAGGGCAGTGTTATAGGGGTATATAGGTGAGGCAGACAATGTTGTCATGTGTTTCTGCTTCCCAAGTTTCTACTGGTGGGATGGTCCAGCAAAATAAGACAACACAAGGTTGATGTTAGCCGCATACCTGTGGCTCACAATAGTGACAACATGAAAGTAGCATGGTTCAATGACACAGAGTCAGTGTCTACATCATGACAGGGGGAATGGTCACTTACATGCAACATAACAGAGGACCCAATTATCAACTAATAGCAAACTCATGTCCTCTTGCCAGGATACCAGAACATTTAGTCCATAATGAAATATTGGAATACATCAAAAAGTGTGATATTTTTTCATACAAATATCATGGATTTAGGCCAACTTGCAACACAATAGCTGCACTTTTCACCTTAACTAACCATATATATACATTATATATATATATATATATATATATATATATATATATATATATATATATATATAATTATATATATAGTTAGATAGAGATATATAGATAGATTACATATATGTATATATATATATATATATATATATATATATATATATATATATCAACATGGAATAAAGGCTGTTTAATTGGAACAATATTTCTTGATTTCAATTGAGCTTCAGAGACAGTGGATCACACTATACTAAACCTAAACAAAATTGGATTCTCATCTGAAGCAGTGCAATGGTTTACTAGCTTCCTACTCAACAAAACATTTTTAGTTTATACTATCAATTCCTTCTCTGAATCTGGAATCCTAACTAATAGAGATCCACAGGGTTCAGCACTTGCCCCCTTCTTTTCTTGTTTTTCATTGTCTGGTTTGCCCTGCCAGAGTCAACACTCACAGTCCTGTGGTTCTGTCCCTTCCCTGCCACAGGCTACACCAAGTCCTGATACCACAAATGAATACAGTGGTTGATTAATGATGCCAGTGATAATTTTGTGGCAGCTTGATCCCACCATTGAAGGATATACTCTCTGACCTTCCACAACATCCCATGGTATGTTGATACTATGTTCACCTCCCATATCCCATTCTTCTGATAGAATTGTTGGAGCCTTTCACATTTTCTACTCCAATCCCATAACCTCCT
The DNA here is from genome assembly GCF_019279795.1 of Protopterus annectens. Lineage (NCBI taxonomy): Eukaryota > Metazoa > Chordata > Ceratodontiformes > Protopteridae > Protopterus > Protopterus annectens. The sequence goes on from NC_056728.1 coordinate 1,456,678,561, forward strand.
AAAAGTCAGTGATATTAAAGAATCAACCAAAAAAGAATGAAATGTATAAAGGGCAAACAGAAGATGGATAAAACAGAAAACTCTTATTTTAACTCATTCCATCCAATGGGGCTCTGGAGGTTTGCACTGTAACTTCCAATGTGTGACGCCTTAGCTTTTTTGATAGAATCAAATTATGATCTCATATTTCAAACAAATGTTTATATATATATATATATATATATATATATATATATATATATATATATATCGGGACCACAGGGGTTACTAAAGAAGTGCAAGTGGCAAACTCCACGGTACAAACTTTTTTTATAGAGGTAGTATTCTTTAGGCTCTAGGCCTAAACTGGGTTTTATAAGTCACAGTAAACACAGTAACTGTAAGTCTGTAACAGTCTGTAAACAACTCATTAACCACTAAAGTTACACACATACTGTTAGTAACTCTTTGTTCACCCAGCTGAGAGCTTTCATTTGAGGCTAAGCAATTCTGTCTGAGCTACTTGGTTATTGAGGTATTTAGAAAATCATGGCATTTATGGCACTAAAATATTATATGAAAAATAATTAACATCTCTTTACCTTCACTAGATAAAGGTCAAATATCAACACAGTTGTGTTTGCGAGTGTGTAAGATTTAAGATGAAATATTTTAATACTTTGTACAGAGCATGGTTTTGGAAATATTAATGCAGATTTGAACAAGCAGTATTTGATGCCTAGAGGTGTCAGTAGGATGTAACTGCAGAAACATGTACAGGTGTCACTCAGCTTTAATGAGTTAAAGAAAACAGCTGACAAGCTAATGAATTAACCGTAGATATCTAGCAGAAGTTTCTGCTAGAATACTGTAGTTAAAGGAAGCAAAACAGACTGCATATAGTAACAAAATGTTTGGTTTACTCTTAAGGCTAAAACCACAACTAACAAAACTGTAGCCAACAGCAACTGTGACAAGAATAATACTCAGAAAAGGTACATTAGCCAACAAACAGCATTAAACAGTGGTCACAGATAGAAGGATAATGCAAAGCAGAAAGAAATTCATATGGAAAGTAAATCCTAGATAAAGTGATTGTCAAATGATAACCTTCTTCAAAAGGTTTGGCTTTCCAAAATCAGTATATTCATTACAATAATGATTATGATGATGATGGTGGTGGTGTCACTAATAAGCAATGCCTATGAAACTAATCCAGCTGATAGAAATCTAAATAATGCTCTCTCAGTGATATCATGTCATCAGTCTCGTTAGTTAAGGTACTGATAAACAATCCAAGATGGCAGCACTATTATACCTGAGAAGCTTTTGCAACTTCATAAAAATATAAACTGATTTGACAGAATAGCAAAATTGGAGGAATTAGATCACCAGGAGGAAAAGCATGAAAACATAACTATATTTGAAGAGAACCCAGGTGAGGAATCATTTTCTAAATCCCACCAGTAGCTATAATCCAACTGTAATGCTTCATGTAAATGCATCTGAAGCCATTATGATTAGTAACTGCCTGTAAAATCTTGCTGTCAAACAAATAAACTGCACTTGAACAAAAATAGTGTAAGATTAAATTAGGAGCAAAATCAGAATTAAAGATTGTAGACTCGGTGTGTTAAAAATTATAGACTTGGTGAAAACGCTTCATAGGTTATTTAGAAAAAATGTAAAGAAGACAAAAACAGACATCTACTATGAGATGAACATGGCAACTTGACATAATGCTAAGGATAGTGGTCAATGACACAAAATTCAACACAGTCCTGCAGCTTGTAACAAGGTCCAGGAGGCTACTTTCTGTCAGAAGTTTTAGTCATGGAGTTGTAAGTTCTGTACAATTATTGTTGTGGAAACAGTGCAAGTCTTCCAGTTTCCACAGTCTGTAACTAAAACCTGCTAGCAAAATGTCTAGTTGAAGGCTATGTTTGTGATTAAGACATCTGTCTTTATGTGTATTTTGTGGATATCTGCAATGTACATTTTCCACAGAGCAGTGGCTAGCTTATCTGGTGCCCCATCCAGATACCCAAACTGGCACCTCCCTCAGTTCAACATGACAAGCAAAAAAAGTCTTCTTTACTCCTGCAATTGTAGCAAGCTGTTTGATAAAACTGTAACAAGCAGGTTACTGCAGTTACTATCATACACTCACCCTACACTTAGCAGTTCAGTGCTTCAACCAAGCCATTATTGCAATGTAGGCATTCACTAAAGAAGGTGCAATTGTAAGTCAGTGCCTCTAATGCACTTCTACACCACTGACCCTGACAGTCTGTACCTGAGGATGCTGCCCCCTTCATCCTACTCTAATATGCCACTGCCTTTCTTTTCAGATTTTCTGCTGAAAAGTAAATGGAAAACGGATACATAAATCACAGTGAATGCATTTCGGAATAAGATATCAGTAGCTATGTTATTGTTTCTGTCTCTGTTTTATACTTATATCAACATGTGAGTTAAAGACAGTTAACTAAAAGACCAATACAATGAGTATAATAGCTTTTGAAAGGAATAGAATATATTCCATTGTGTAGGTTTGTGCCCCTCATGCCCTCCTTTCACAAATAAAAATGCTAGTTACAAAGCATCATTATTTACAATTATTCAGCTGTTCAGAGTTACAAATAATTAGTAAACAGTCTATAAAATGCAATATGCAACTACATTTAAAATTATTTTAATACGAGCAAAACATTTCACATCGCTGATGATTTTGAAACACTAAAGCTTTCTCCTCACTGTCACTGAAGAAATAATCCTATATGACTGTTTTCAAAATGTAATTATTTACTGTATATGTTGCTGTTGCAGTCTTCTTCTCCAGTTATAACATTTGGCACTTGTGAAGTGTTACTGCTTCTGTGTGAGTTGGAAGTTAGTGAGGTAAGATTATGTTAAAGAATTTTAGTAAATGTCTATAATTATTTACAGTTTATTCCATCCTGCAGTCATTTGAGTTTCTAGAAATCCATATTCTATAAGCTTTGATAAGACTAGAAAGGAACATAATAAAGACAGGGCCAAAGGCAGTCTGTGATGCATTCCAATTGAGAATGTCTTCCTGTGAGATAAGTAAACCTTTTCAGCACCCCCTGGCCATTCCCAACCTCTGTGTCTAAACTCATTCATTTATTCTACGATTAAATTGCTTTACAGTGACTTGTTGTGATATTGAATTATGTGATACAGAGAGTAAGGGCATATCAGTGTCCAAAATTACTTGGTATGGCTATCTTAAAGCAAGGAGAAAGGGGTCAAATGGTTAGGGGACAGAAGTCTGATAATTATAATGAATTAAAACTTAAAGATCTGCATTAGTGATTTTCATAATGCATGAAGCAAGGCTAACGTAATCCATAGTCTAAATTCTGTTTTTTTTTAACTTGTTTTGTTTGTTTGAATTTACGTTACCTCCAGCGAAGAAAGTATGAAAGAAAATGTGTGAGCCTTTCTTGCCTTCTTTAATTATGACCAGGGTAAATTGTATTAGATCTTGGATATATTGTGAATGTCCTAGGTTCTTGTTTAAAAATAAGGCAAACCTTAAAAGATTGTGCCATAACACATAACACTCATGAAAGAAGAACAAATAGAGGAGGCATGGCTACTTGTAATCAATGTAATTATTGTAGAAATGTTTTGAAACAAGATGTTTTTGTGCATCCAGGTACACAATTTGACTATACCAACTGCAATACTGAACATCTACTCTGTGTGGCAATTTCCATGACATGTTCTAAATTTTATATAGGTAAAACTGACAGACATTCTAGGAACAGGATTTATTAGCATTCATACCATATAAGGAATTGTAATAATCACAGTGCTTTGCCAAACATGTTATTGAAATGGATGATTCACATTCTTTTCGATTTTCTGATGCTGCAAGTTACAAAGTTTGACATGAGATAACATCATAGCATAGACTGAATTTATTGGCTTTGGCAAGTGTTACTCAGGGCTGGTGCAAGGGTTAAAGTATTTACCTTACAGATAAGATACTGGGTTTGACTCTTACCAGTGGAAATTGGCTAAGCTTAAAATAGCCCACAACATATTACCTACCTATACAATGAAACTGATAGATTATTCATGAGTGAAGAGAGTTAATTGTTTTTTTTTATGTAATGATAGATGTAAAAGACCTGTACACGGTCATCCCAAAAGAAATTGGTCTTGAGTGGGTGGGTGACCTACTGTTGTTATACAAAGTTAACCAGGAGAAAAATAATCTAATTTTGAAATTATTAGAAATTGTTTTAAGAAACAACTATTTCTTCTTTAATGGCAAGTACTTTTTGCAGACCATAGGAGTGGCAATGGGTTTACTGTGTGGTGGGGCATTCGCAAACATGGTAATGGCATATTGGGAAAGAAATTATGTATTTCAGTCTCAGTACTATTCTAAGTTCAAACTGTATTATAGATACCAAGATGATATCAGCTTGATATGGAATGGGTCACTGGTTGTTTTGGAAGAGCTTTTGAGATGCCTTAACACCACCACTACATTCCTGCAGTTCACTTGGGTGATTAACCTGGATTATATGAATTACCTTGATGTCCACGTATACAAAGACACACATAATGAAAAGTATGCTACTAGGATCCACAGGAAAGAGACCTACTCAAACTCGTTCCTGCATTACACTAGCTCCCACCCCAAGCATCAAAAGAGGTCGGTAGTTAAAGGGCAATTCATTCGAGCTGCTCATATGATCTTCAGAGAAGATTTTCTTTTAGAATGCGACAACTTAAAAACTATGTTCTTGAGGAGGGAGTACCCAGCAGACTTGCTTAATGAGCTTATGCAGGAAGTGATAGGTAAAAGAAGAGTAGGGCATTTTAAGCCCATAGTTGTGGAAAACACACTAGACAACAGCTCCTCTGAAGTTGAAGAGGGGAGACCTGAGTTGGAAAAAAGTACTTTTTGTAAATCTATGGTGCTTACATTCAACTTTGACTCATACCACTTGATGTCCATTTTTTATAAGAACTGGGACATTTTAATGGATGACTTGGACATCAGGGCACAAATAGGAGAAAGACCTATAGTTACATACAGAAGGGGCTCAAACTTAAAAGACCTTCTTAGGAAAAGTTCTAACTACACTAGAACAGGACGTGTAGGGATGTACAAATGTGAGTCTTGTAACTGGTGCCACAAGGTGAAATCAGGCAGCAAATTTACAGTGAATGGTATAGACCATTATGTAAAAGGTAAATATAACTGTCTCTCTAAGGCAGTGGTCTACATGGCCACATGTGACCAATGCCTAGCATTTTATGTAGGCAAAACAGAAAGGAAATTTAACGCCAGAATTTATGAACACAACTATGCCATAAGAAAGAATAATAGTAACAACTCATTAGTGAGGCATATTCAAGACAACACTGGCCACAATTTCACATTTACAGCAATAGACCATGTAGACATCAGTGACAAAAAGCCTTGGGGACTTCAGTTAGAGTTAAAGGAGTTAAGGTGGCAAATCTTACTACAGGCAGATAGATGGCCAGGGATAAATGACAGGACATCCATCTCTCCTGTATTGAAATTAAAAGCCCTAGAAAGGAACAAAATATCTTAAAACATTTGTTAAGCACAAGCACTTTTGTATGTATTTTGCTTTGGGAAACATTTTAGCATTATGTGAATATTTAACACAAGATTTTAAAAATGACTTTGGTTTTAGTTTTATCCTATTTAAAATCATTCATGACACAAGTATGAGACTAATGATTCATCTTTTAATTACAAGTTTTAGTTGCATTTAAGATGCAACAGTTTCAACTGTTGCACAGTCATCAAGAGGTTAATTAATGTTCTCAGTGTTGCTTAGCTAGCTGCCTCGCTTTACTTCCCCAATCAGAGTGTTTTTTATATGTATATAAATGGTTGTCTTCCATTTTAATGGTGTCTGATGAAGTTAACACTTGTTTAATGAAAGCACTCACGTTTTATTTGTTTTTCTTGTGGATTTTATCATTAAATGCACCTTTCGTTTATCATCACCTGAGTGATTTATGCCTGTGAAACTCTGCCTGCCAGCATTTTTATTTATTTAGTTTGTTTTGCTGTTTCTGTTTTTTTAGCTTATTTCTATCAGTTTTTCTGTATAATGCATATATATATATATATATATATATATATATATATATATATATATATATATATATATAAATGTGTGTGTGTTATTTAGTTAAATATCGCTCATGTTTTGCATGTGATGACTATTACTGAGACAGGAGAAAAAAGAGAAAAAAGCAGCAAGTAGGGACTGTAAAGAGGTAGAATGTTGAGGCACTCCAATGGTGGACTAGATAGACTTATTTGTCCCATTTCGCTATAAAGCAAATGTAATGCAATGCACTTTAATATTAACATGTCAAGGCAGCTGAGCTAAGAAGTAAATAAAGTAGAAATCACATCCAAGCAGAGTTGTAGTTAGAGCTGCAGCTCCTTCAAAGAGTTCAATGTCTCAAAGGTTCATAGGAGATTACTAGGCTAATGACTCAAGACCTTTTACAAGCCTAGCCAATATAACCCAGTTTTACCCAGTATATGGCCTCTAGGGGCAAGAGGATGGCATTGGTTTGTGCCTATGCCTTGAGTATTTTAAAGATTTTACAGATTGCCCCTATCCATAAGGGACACTGGCGCTACCCCAGGTGTGACTTTGCAATTCTCCATCCATCAATCCAAACTACTCTTGAAGAGAGCCAGAGAAGCCCCCTGCTTAATATGAATAAGAAGCCTGTTCCAAAGAAGGGGTATACTCTGAGACACATATCTGTCTCTCCAGCACATTTTCTTTCAGTCAGTGACTAAATTTAGATTCCTAGAACAAGTGACCCTCCTGCTGTTTGTCTTGCAGATGTGTAGCAGCTCCATCAGGCTGGATTTGTGAGTGCCTTGTAGGTCAGGCATAGGTCACCCCTTTATAGTCAGTGGGAGACAGAGTAAAGGGATACAGCTTTTAGTCTATTCTCATAGGACATGTTGTTAACAGCCTGTATTTTCTTTATGAGGAATTTCTGAAGTCGCTCCAGCTGTTGTTAAGTGCCTAGTCAAGTACATTCCAAATGGTACATTGTACTCCATTATTGGTCTAATGAGGGCTGAGTACAGTGGGACTGTAATTTCCCTGGATCTGGATGCCATACCTTTACTTATAAGTTTTGCTACATAGAAGGACTTTCTTACCATTGTGGACTCACAATGTTCAAAGTTCAGGCTACTGTATATCTGTGTACCTAGATCCCTCACCTCTGAGTCTACTCTTAGGGGTGTGCTGTTAATGTTATAGTTAGCAGGGGTATCTGACTTACCAAAGGATACACCAATGCATTTTATCACATTTAGTTTCAGGCCATGGCTCTGACTCTAATCATTTCTCTGATTTACACCCTCTTAAGGGATATCTTCTTCACTGGGGGGATTCAGTGATTGCCTGCAGTTTGCAGTCATCAGTAAACTTTGTCATCCAGAGGCCTTCCACAATGGCCTTGGTGTCCAAGAAGTATATTCTGAACAGGAGTGGTCTCAGCACTGAGTTCTGCGGCACACCATTAGTAACTGGCCTCTTGCTGCAACTGGATTCACCCACTTTAACCCCATGTGTCCTGTCCATAAACCAATTGGCTATCCATCAGGTAAAAATCGATCAAGTCTGCTACCTGTTGGGCCAGTGACAATCTCAGGCCAAGAAGGGTAACCATGTGACTAAGTCCAAAGCTGAAGAATCCAGAACATGTCAAAAACACAGTTCTGTTAACAAAAAATAAAACTAAACCAACATGAATAACAGTTTTGGAAAGCCACAGAATCAGTGTGAAAACGAAACTGAGTCCAAGGCAGATAAGGACAGACCTAGCAGTGCAAGGCAAAACGCCAGTGTGCAGCAAGCAAAATGGCCAACATTCCACAGAGAACAGCTTGTAACTCTTAAGGGCTACCATGCTGTCTGTAACTGAATGTGTATTTGTTGTATTCTATGTGGTAGAAGGAGGAAACTCTTAGCATCTGAACTCATTCCCTAAAGAAATTGATAGAAGTTAGTGTTATATTTATCTGCCAGAAATCCTGGCTAGTATGCAGTCATCTTCATTATTTTTCATCTTTGGCATCAACTTCTCATGAAAACAAAAATGTTCTTTGCCTGACTTTGTATACAAGAATAGTAATGTTGTTCTTACTTCTGAAGTCATATTTAAACTGTATTCTGAAACCATACCTTTCAAGCTAGAGAGAATGTACATTGTTATTTATCAAAATCAATGCAAAATAAATCTGAAGCGTGTTATCTTTAGAGGGCTAGCTGGGTTAAGCACAGGATTTTTGATAAGATAGAGCAGAACGTCTTTGTCAGAGGCAAATAATTCAGTTATATTCTCACAAAAACAACCAATCACTGATAAGGATAAAACATGAAAAGCTTAATACATGGCCCTGCATCACACTAACATGTTAAATGTGAAATGTCATAAATAAACATTATTTTCTTAGCTAACAAATGTATTTTACTACCTCGTGATGGTTGTATTTTTCTTTGAAAAAAATGTAGTTTTGAATTACTCACTGATCAACTGATCACTGCAACAGACAAAATCCATCAGTAAAGACTCTAATCCTATTAATGGCAGGAAGATAAAAAAGTTACTGATGTTATTTCACAAAAGTTCATCAAAAGTGAAATTCATAACTTTTAACCTAGCTCGTTTTATACCTTCTGAGCGAAGTAGTCACCTCCTGAGACAGCTCAGGAAATGTCAAAGTCTACACAGCATGACAATTCAATCTACATTATATAGCCATTGTTACACTTAACTAGATTGTATGCTGAACCATAGAATTAAATGACTATGCCTGTGATTTGGCCAGGCTGCAAGCTACTTAGCTGAAGCTATTCATAGTAACATTTTTGAAGTATATACCTTAGGTTTCTTTTAAGACGCAGCTTTCTTTCTTTTCATTCAGCCTGTCTGCTCTCACAGCCTAGGGGAAGTATTGTATTGTGTATTTTTCAAGACGCTGTACCATTAGTCCTACAAAGAAATGAATTCTTTCTTTAAGAAAAAGGTTATTTTTCAGCTTAGCTAAAACAAATGATGCTTTAACAAATAGTGCTGTCTGTGAGTAGAGACTGAAAGATCCAAAATCTATTTTAAACTCATTTAATGTGCAATGCATAGTATACTTTTGCTCGTCTTTAAAAATGTAATACATTGTTCACATTAGCAGTATTTTTTCAGAGGTCTACTTCATCATTTTTGATCTATCCATTTGTTAATCAAGTAAGTTAGCTTGCCTAATTGTCTACCTTGGGCTTTTGTCAGACATGTCCTGGGGCTCAAAGGCAAGGGTAAATGTATTATATATGTACATAAACATTTTAGAGTATGATATTAACTGGCATTCTTTTGGAAAGTAGGAGTAAACTGGAGCACTTATATAAAGCATATAAACAGAGGACAAACATGCATAATGTGCATGAACAGTAAGTGGAGGTCAGGATTGAACCCCTAATCCTGTGAGCCAGAGCTCTTTACCAATGAACCATCATAATACTCCTGACTTTCATTATTCCAAGTTACATTTGCAAAATGTTGCTGTCTTCTCAGCCACATTAGTGTTCTGCTCAACAGCTTTCTTTGCGAGGGATGTTACAGCATTAACATTAATGGAGAAATTGCATGCTTTATTTCTCCTTGTATATTGCCAACACTGGATTTATTTACTCTGTCATCCTCCGCAACCAAACATTGATCATTTGTTCTGCTACAGTGGTAGCTTGTCAAGGGAATTGGGAGGTTTACTGTAATAACAATAATATTAGGCAGAGCCACATAAGGATGACCTGGAAAGAAAGATGTGACTAAAAGTATGCATAGTTACAAATTAATTATTAAACAATACCTCATTTTGCTATGAATATTATTAACAACAACTTAAATGATTTCTTAAGTGAATATTATCCAATTGTAATATTAAAGGTATCCTACAAATATTTTGATTTGGGGGTAACTAAAAATACATGGATAGTTACAAGTAGGCAAAAAATGTATTTTTTGCATACAAGTGACTTTGACAAATAAACAAGAAAATGATCTATGTTATATTCTAGCCAGCTGTCACTTTTTCACTGTCAGCCCTTCAGCAAGTCATTTTACTTCTCTGACTGTCACTTTCCACCTTGGAACAGAAACACTCTGTCAAGTGCAACTTACTGAATAATAAAATAGCATTAATTCATAATGTGAAACAAAATGATTTTGCTTATAATATTTGGCTGCAGTAACACTAAATGACATGGTATAGATGAACTGATGATTCATAAAATTGTCTATAAGTATGCATCTGAAAAAGTGTGTATGTGTGAGGGTGACTAAAGTGAAGATGGTTGAGGTAGAGCTACCTCTCAACTCTACAGATTTTCACAGAATGTCCAGATTTTTGTGTCATATTTTTGGTCTGTTCCTCATAAAATGTGTGGTTTTCTGGCAAATCATTAAGAACTGAAGTCATTAAATGATACTAAATAAAGACAGACATTTGAATTTTAGAATTCACATCCCTCAGAAAGTATATAATAATGCACAATCTGTCATCCTAGCAACTTTCTAAGTTTATAGGAGCAATATTTAAAATCTGTCCCTATTTTGTCCCCCCATTGCTTCTGGCTTTGTCCAGATTTTTTGCACTGAGAGGTTGAGAGGTATAAATTTGCACCTTCATATGCATGCTACTAAAACTTCTCTTTCAGAAGCATATGTTCTGCTTTTAGTTATTTAGTGATTCTTTGATTAACTGCTTCATCAATTTCAAGGTCATGGGGGAGTGATAGTCTATCCACATATTCAGACTGGTCTATTGCAGTATAGAAGGGCACAAACACACACACACACACACACACACACACACACACACACACACACACACACACACACACACACACACACACACACACACACACACACACACACACACACACACACACACACTAAATGTTATTATAGCTAACTACCCTCAGGGAAAAAAGTGTTTTAACCATTGTACTATCTAGATGTTTCAACATAAAAGATGTCACAAAATCCGTTTTAAGGTAAATCCTTGTTACAGCTGGCTTGTTTTCAAACCTTTCAACTTCTCTAGCTTGAACAAGTAACCTTGGAAACCTATTTCTTGAGGCATAGAAGACCAGATGTAAATTAAAAAGACAACAGTGAAGCTTTTGCTATGGTCCAGAGCTATTTTGCATCCTTGTCTGGTTTGTAGACCCCACAGCTACAGGAAACTGAAACTGGGACCAGTTCAGACCAAATATGTGATATTGCAGCAAAGCTGTACTTGGAATATAAACCATAACAGAAAAACAACCTTTTGCTGATTTTTCATTTTATAGCTTAATATAACCAGTGTATATTATGCACACTCAGTTATCCACAACTTACAGTTTAAATTGTTTCCAGTACAAATGAGTCACATAATTAGTATAAGGTTTAGGTTATCTGCATCCCAAATAGCAATCTCTTCCTTTTAATGTATGCAAATTTATATAAAGACCATGAAAGGTGATTACATTACAAAACAGCATAATGAATCTTTTAATTATTTGTACCACAAAACAAAGCAACAAAGATTAAACCACACATTCACTTGCATAGTGACTAGAAGATGTGCATATTTTTCAACACTTTTTATGACTTTTTTCTTAACGATATAAGCTCACAGAGTGATTCCAGACTTCTTTGATTTGAAAGTGTTTAGTTCTATCAAAATACTTTACATCTAGCCTAACTGGAAATGCAGAAGGTTATAGAGATAATAAGAGTAATGTTTCTGTTTTCTGCACACAGTGCCTCGTGTCTTACTGTGAAACTGAACTTTCATGTTTAAGTGTACAGTGAGGTTTATCATATTATCCTTGTGATGGAGAAGGCTATGGAACCAAAATGAAGAGTGCTTCATGGTGTGTAACAACTCTTTCCTCTATCCCTTGTCACCATACCCAATATTAATCTTCAAACTGTTGTTAAGAATAATGTTGGCAATCTATGCCAAGGCTAACATTTTGACAATCTAGGATAGCAGTACATTGCCTCCTATTTTTCTAAGAGCAATTCAGTGTAGTAAACAAAGCAATAATTAGCAGATGGTCTATCCTGCAAAGTTGTTCATGTTTATAATACCCAGCAGCAGATATGGATTTGATTCTACCACAGATGTGCAGAATTTGAAGTCATTCAAGTTGTTCGTGGTAGACGTCTCGTGAATTTCAAACATACCACTGACCACCTCACCAGACAGTGCACCTTCTGTTGTAAAGCTGCTGCAAAATACATACATTTTGATACTTGGAAATAGAGCAGCATCAATGTTTCTTTTGTAAAATACAAATACAGATGTACCTCTTACCAGGCTTAACAAGGAAAGAGCGATGGTTATTTGTTTGTCTAGTGCCAGGCTCGATCATATCACACAAGTGCTCAAGTCCTTGAATAACAGGAACCAATATGACTGTGTCATAGTTCATGCCAGTGTCACTAACATGAGGTGTTCCTCCCTGGACTATATGGAGAAAGCCTGTTATTGATACATTTGAGCACTAAATCAGCCATCTTACATTAAAAAGGGCTTCCCTGCACCCTTGAGGCAGAAGAGTATAGGTTCAGCCTTGTCTGAGATGGGGTTTGCTGTAAGAAGGTTCATTGTGTGCTTTCCGAGTGATAGATTAGCTTAAAAGTGTTTAATTTTGCCTGTATTTAAGCCTTGCGTTTGGGCGAGTTTGCACTCAATTAACCGGAGCTGCTGTATGTTTGCCCTGCTTTCCCAGAGGTCTAGAGTATTTCTGTTTAATCCAAGGTATGCAAGGCAAAAATCAAACAAACAAAAAAAAGTACATTTTATGATTCTTCTGCATCTTGTAAACTATTTTTATCTAACTGCTGCATTATTTCAGTTTTTTTACTGTTTTACTGATTGTGACTACTTCATTTTCTGCACTTGATTTGCACTGTTCTGATACCTAAATATCATAGACTTGATTCAGACCTGCTGGATTTAGTCTATTATTGATGCACTTGAGCACTAAACCAGCCATCTTACATTAAGAAGGGCTCCCCTGTACCCTTGTGGCAGAAGAGTGTGGATCAAGCTTTGTCTGAGCTGTGGATTGCTGGAGGAAGGTTTAATGTGTACTTTCCTATTAGTAGATTAACTTAAAAGTCTTTATTTTCACCTGTATTTAAGTCTCACATTTGAGCATTGCTGTGTACCATGTAGTGGGGGTTAGCAGTGCTATGTATCGATGCAAATGCCTTGCAACATAATTTTTCCCTAAATATCTGCCGGTGGAACCTTCCACCACTTCCCTGCTTCACTATGAGCAACTCAGCTGTGCATTGAGCAGCGTTGCCACACTTATCATCCCCAGCCCTCACAAAAATAAGCCCCTTTGTTAGTCCTAGCACAAAAACTGGTCTAACTATCACATGCCCTTCACTAATAGTACATACGGTAAAAAAACTTGCTATAATGGATGAACAGTTTCCCATCATTTCTCTAGCCAGCCTGATTGACATGGACATCCTGAGTCAATGTAGTAATTGTCTAATGTATACTGACAACCACTTACTCCTAAAACAAACAAATGCCCTATGTGAGAGATGAAACTGGAGTCAGTTCTGTCACATAACAACAAACCAGACATCAAATAGGTTGTCAGCATACACACTTCACCCCTCACACAAAATAAGGCCATTTCATATAAACCCACATATGCAAACTTACTCAATAAAACACTACCAAAAGATTTGTGACCTCCTAAACGTAAACCACTTGCACACACTGTGATGCAAATAGTAACCACTATGCATAATAACATACACACCAGTGTCTCAGCATAATAAGCCCCTAAGGCAAAACACCCAAAACCTAATGTCTTAGCCATAGCCCATAACATAGTGAGACACAGATGTCCCCCTCACCAGGCTGGAAAAAGAGAAGGTCATGGTCAGCTGCCTATCAGGTGCCAGGATAGGACAAATCATGTTTGCACTCAAGTCACTCAACAGCAAGTACTGTTATGACTCTATCATAGTCTGTGTTGGGTGAATACTCAAGACTTACCTCTCTGGACTATATGAAGAGAGGCATGACTGAACTCTCAGATTATGTGTCCTAGGCAGGTATGACCCTAGCCCTAAGCAGCCTGATGATGCCACAATAAAAACAAAAAATGATTGACTTCTGCAATTAGCTTAGCTTCTGGTGTCAGTCCACGAAGATCCATATCTGTCAGCCTGGGATGACATGGTTGACAGGCCATCTTGCTTTGCCAGAGATGGATTGCATCTGTCTCCTCTATGCTTTCAGATACTGGCCAAGGTGCTTGCCTCCCCCATAGTGCTTTGTAGATAATGTAAAAACAACAACATTTCCAATGTAACTAATTCCATTCAAGACAAACTAAAGGTTTTGCTGCTTAATGCTAGGAGTCTGAATGGGAAGCTGCATTCCCTGGAAGCACTCCTGGGCTTGGGATGTGCTGACATCTGTGCGGTCACTGAGACATGTTTCAAGGCCACAGAGAGCACCACAACCATGCAAGGCTACAATGCCTTTCACATGTTCAGACCTCAAAATAAGCATGAAAGAACCAAATGGGGGGGTGTATCCATCTTCATTAAGGCCATATATACCTCAGGACTAGTCAAACAGTATGACTTTCTCAAACTACTCCATGTCCAATTAACTATAGGCAAAGTACCCAACCATATCATTGCTGGCTATAGGTCCCCTACCATGAACCAAGAAAAGTACATCAACTACTTGGACTTATTGGAGTCACACACTACACAGCCCAACACCGTAGTCATGGGAGATTTCAACTATCCCTCCATCGACTAAGAGATATACACGAGCACAAACATGCTCGCCCAGAGGTTCCTGGACTTTGTCAATACAAATTCTCTGGAACAGATAGCCTGCATCCCTACAAGGGGCTCAGATGTCCTGGCCAAAGTAATCACCAACATGGGGGGGGGGGTCACTGCATTCTCCCTGTGTGATGCCCTCTCTGGTAAGGTTGGACCATAAATCAGTCTTGTTCAAAGTAACTATTGAACTTGTCACTCCCACAGGAATAAAAAACTAAAACACTTTTCCAAAGCAAACTACAGACTACTAAGAAATAGCATAAAAAGTCTTATACCACCTGCAGTCACAAACAGCAATGACTCCTAAGCAGAGGTGTATGCAAATGCCCTGTATAAACACTTAAACAACTGTATAAACTCGGCTGTACCTGACCAGATCAAAATCAGGTCCTGCTGAAAAAATAGGCCACCCTGGTGGACCTCAAGTATAAATAGGTTATATAACAAGAGGAAGAAACTGATGTCTAAGAACACAAGGGAACTGACTCAACAGAAAAAGAATTCCCTCCACAGATTGAACAAGTAAATCAGAAATCTTGTAAAGTCCTCTAAAGTGAATTACAAAGCTAAAATAGCATCCTTAGCCAAGGATAATCATAAGGCATTCCTTAACTATGTGTAAAATGGAATGCCAAGATATGTGCCAAACTGGTAGTGGATGGCACCACTCATACTATACTGGAAGAAATTGCCAACATGTTAGCTGACATATTTGGCACAAACTTCACCCCGCTCCTGTCACCTCCAGTCATACCCCAAAGTGTACCTGACACCAGTCCTCTGCCTAGCATCTCTAGAGTTCAGATCATGTCTGCACTCTTCAAGGCCAAAAATATGGCCTCAGTGGTACCAGATAACATCCCACGTTCCTTACTAAACAATCTAAAACAGGACCTAGTGGACCATCTTGGTGCTATCTTTAACCATAGTCTGAGAACTGGCTTTGTTCCAGCATAGTGGAGAACAGCAACAGAAATCCACTGGTACAAAGGGGGGCCATCGACCAACCCTGGGAACTAAAGACCAACAAGTCTAACCAGCCTTATCTGCAAGGCCATGTAAAGAATCTTCATGGACCTTAACAAGGACATAGGTGACCTTCAGACTATAGACCACCCCATTTTGGCATTATTAAGAGTAGATCATGCTTATTCAACACTGTAGGCTTCTTTGAGAGTCACCAAAGCCCTGGATGAAGGTAAGACAGTGCATACTGCCTATCTTAACCTAGCCAAGGCTTTTGACACAATCTCTCATTCAGGTATCAGTGAAAAACTCTCCCAGCTGGAGACCAAACCTTACATTATTAGATGGATAGCTAATTGGCTCACCGACAGAACAGATACTGTCAAACTTGGTAACTCCACTTCTACTGGTAGACCCATCACCAGTGGCATACCATAAGGATCTGTGCTGGGCCATTTACTGTTTGGAATCTATTTCTCAGAAGTTCAGGCTAAAATAGATGGCCTTTGGGTTACCAAGTTCACTGATGATTGCAATTTGGGTACAATCATTAACTCCTCCAATGACAATGATGTTAATGCATTACAGGAGAGGCTAATACAGACAAATGATTGGTGCCAAAGCCCCATTCTAAAACTAAACACAAAAAAGGTCATTGTTATTCCCTTTGGCAAAGTGGAATTCCCTGCTAATTACAATATTGACAGCACCTCCCTAAGTTCACACCCAGTGGTGGATGATCTGGGAACACAGGTTGATAGCAATCTGGACTTCAACCACCAAGTTTCCACAGTTGTAAAGAAAGCCTTATACCTTGTGCATCTCATAAGTAAAGGCATGACATCCAGATCTAAGGATGTTATAACTCCACTATGTTTGACCTTCATCAGACTATTAACAGAGTACAATTATCCGTTTTGCATGTACTTCACCAGATATATGCAGCAGCTGGAGAGACTACAGAGTTCTCACCAAGAAAATACAGGGCCTCCAAACCATGACTTACATGGATAGACTGAAAGCCCTGTCACTATACCCTGTATCTTATAGGCTGCTGAGAGGTGACTTGTGCCTGGCCTACAGGCAAGTCTCTGACTCTGCCCTGATGGAAATGCTGCTCATCAGCAAGTCAAATGGCGCAAGAGTAACTCACTCTAGGTATCTTAACTTACCTTGTGACATAAACAGAATGTGCTGGAGAGACAGATATATCTCCCAGAAATTGCTGCTCCTCTGGAATAAACTTGCAATTTACATGAAGCAGAGCTCGTCACTGACCTTATATAAAAAACACAACCTAGACAAATGGATGGGAGACTGCAAATTCACACCAGGGAAGGACCTCATGTCCCTCATGGACAGGGATAGTTGGTGTTGATCATAAACTCACTATGCAAATTATGTCCATCTAACCAAGGAAAATTGGTGCAACTCAGGACTAACATGGCTACACTTGCAAGGGCTCTACGGCCACTAGCCTAGTAACCTCCTATAAACCTATGAACCTGTGAACATAGAGTTCTCAGACTATGGGTCCAGGGTAGGGAAGAGAACAGCATTGAGCATCATTTTACCAACTCCAAGGATGATGCCATGATATGAGCAAAAAAAAAAAACCTTAACGTTAGTAATTGGCTTAGTTTTGTGTCATTCAAAAGGGGTCCAATATCTGTCAGCCTGGGAGGAAATGATTTGCAGACCACACTGATTTGCCAGGATTGGCCTGCATCTGTCTTCTTTAGGATTTTGATTATTGGCAAAGACATTGTCCACCCCATAGTGCCTTTTTTAAGCAATGCTAACCTGGTAAACCTAAAAACATAATTAAACAAGCAAAGGAACATATGAAGTTGTTACTGATCAATGCTAGGAATCTAAACAAGAAACTCCACTTCCTACAAGCCCTTCTCTCCCTGGAGGACACTGATATCTGTGTAGTGACTTAGACATGGTTTAAAATGGCAGAGTGTGCTCCAGCTGTGTAGGGGTATAATTTCTAGCACATATGTAAACCAGCTACTGCACAGAAGGGAAAAAGGTGAAGGAGTCTAACTCTACATCCATAAGAGACTCACATCATCAAGGATGGTAAAGCAGAATGATGTACTAGACCTTCTTCATGTCCAAATAACCATCAGAAAGGTCCTGTACCATATATTAGGGAGCTATAGAACTCCTGCTATGAAAAAAGAAAGCTACGCTGCCTATCTACAGCATTAGAATCACTCAGTATTAAACCCAATTCCATTTTCCTAAGTAGTCCACGTAATATACCTGATAGAAGTAAAGGAGCAAAACCTGTAGCTTGTGACACATCTAAGACACCTGATGATGTTAGTTATGTGCATTTCTTGCATGTTACAAGACTATGTAATGCATGTCTAGCTTGTGCTATTTTAAAAGTCATCATATGATTTAAGAATAGTATGAGTTTTAGTGAATGGATGAGTAAGTTAGGAAATATCGGTGAAAAAAGGGTTAAAGCAGGGATGCCCCATAATTATTCTTTTATTTATTTATTTATTTTACATTTGTTGACCGGGATTGTCCGACTGAGCTGAAGACCCCTTTTTCAGCGGAGGCCCGGGGAGAAAAGCTCCAACATATTATACAATTTTCATTATAAATTAGCATTAAACAGCAATGTTACAGGATTATTACAAGGCATTAAGTAGTAGTACAATGTTATACAGTGTCAATAATCAGGAGTATAGCATAACTATTTCAAGATGTATAAAAAGAAATATGTCATTAAGATGAGTATAGTTTTTGAGGTAAGTGGTTAAAAAAACCCAGTTTAATCATGATGTAGTTGCATGTAGGCAAGACAATTACAATAGAATGTTTCTATTTAATGTTTAATGTAAGAATGTTTTTTTTTTCTTTAATTTTTTTACAAATGCAATTGCTCATACTTTATTGGACAAAATGGATGAACGAGGGAGTTGAGATTCCTATTATAATGGCTTATATTGATGATACAGTTTTGGTAACCAAAAACAAATTGTGAAAGAAAGAAGCAGTGAATGGGATGGAAGACTGATTAACTAAGTGAGGTTTAAAATTGAATGACGATACAATTAAAGCACTTGGAGGTACTGCTAAGACAGGAGATATATTTTTTCAGTAAGAAGTGCATACTGTACATGTAAGACTGATAAAAGGTCAAGTCATTCTGCAACAGTGGGATAATATCTTGCAAGTCATTTGTAAGGCAATGTAGTAATGAAAACCCTTTAATTTACCTGTTAAGAAAAATATGTATTTTCTAATATATGACAGTTTGGGGAAAGTTACTTTATTCTGAAAGGTTTTTTGTTAAGTTTCCAGTAATTAAAGATAATAAATTGTAGCATTTTTTTTTCTTTTGGAGGAGGTTATGTCTGACATTAATAAAGAGATGGGTAATATATAGCAAAGAAGATTTGTTACGTTTTGTTAATCCATTTTTATTTAACTTTATTACATTTGTTTATTGTTTTAAAATGTTTAAAATCTGAAAAAAATGAATTGTTAAAAGTGATGAGGATAAGTATAAATATCTGTTGCAAAAGATGAAAATATTTAAAAGACTTACCTGTTAAGGATGTGCTGAGATGGAAGAATATCAGAAGAGAATTTAATATGGAACATCAAATTAGATGAAACAGGTATGCAAAGATATCTTATTGTGAGCAAATATTGGTAGATTTCTACCCTGCTGCCCAGGAGTAAAGAGGTACAATCTGCAGTATTATGTAGAAAAATATTGAGGAATGAAGACTATTGTCGGGATGTTTTATGGCAACTGATGTTGAATAAACTCCTAGTCAAGGGTTAATGTATTATAAAGTGCAGCAAGAAAAATTGTGTGATAAATGTGGGTGGAAGAAACAATGGCTGATGTACTTTTATGTCGTCAGATGTTATTAACCTGGGAATCACAGTAGAAGTGAAAGATAAATATGAATATGTCATACAGCTAGTATCTGGAATTATTGAATAGGAAACAGACTTCAACTTTAAATAGTAACCTTTGATATTATAGTTATTTCATTAAAAATGGATTAAAGTGAGATTGTCAAGAAAATCAGAATTTGGTTATGAAAAGAGGCATAGAGGTATGATTTTACTTCTAAATATGTTTGGGTATATAACATGACTGTATAGGTATCGTTTGTGGAAGTATCATTTATTATTTTTTCTTTTCATTTCCTTTTAATAATGCGAACTGTATATATTTACACATTAGTATAATAATGAGTTAGAGTCTGAATTAGCAGGCTTGTATATATTGTAAATTTGTTTTGTTTTGTACATATACAGATTTTGTACTAAAAAAAAGAACTTACTATTTTTGAAAAGTGGCATGGTCCTTTACATCCACCTAAACTACCAGTAACAGGCAGATGGGACCTCAGAGTAACAGCTCATCAGAAGGATGGCATACTCAGTAGTACAACACCCCTTATGCCACACTTAAGTATCAGTAACCAGTAACAGGCAGATGGGACCTCAGAGTAACATCTCATCAGAAGGATGGCATACTCAGTAGTACAACACCCCTTATGCCACACTTAAGTATCAGTAACCAGTAACAGGCAGATGGGACCTCAGAGTAACATCTCATCAGTAGGATGGCATACTCAGTAGTACAGCACCCCTTATGCCACACTTAAGTATCAGTAACCAGTAACAGGCAGATGGGACCTCAGAGTAACATCTCATCAGTAGGATGGCATACTCAGTAGTACAGCACCCCTTATGCCACACTTAAGTATCAGTAACCAGTAACAGGCAGATGGGACCTCAGAGTAACATCTCATCAGTAGGATGGCATACTCAGTAGTACAACACCCCTTATGCCACACTTAAGTATCAGTAACCAGTAACAGGCAGATGGGACCTCAGAGTAACATCTCATCAGTAGGATGGCATACTCAGTAGTACAGCACCCCTTATGCCACACTTAAGTATCAGTAACCTGTAACAGGCAGATGGGACCTCAGAGTAACATCTCATCAGTAGGATGGCATACTCAGTAGTACAACACCCCTTATGCCACACTTAAGTATCAGTAACCAGTAACAGGCAGATGGGACCTCAGAGTAACATCTCATCAGAAGGATGGCATACTCAGTAGTACAGCACCCCTTATGCCACACTTAAGTATCAGTAACCAGTAACAGTAGATGGGACCTCAGAGTAACATCTCATCAGAAGGATGGCATACTCAGTAGTACAGCACCCCTTATGCCACACTTAAGTATCAGTAACCAGTAACAGGCAGATGGGACCTCAGAGTAACATCTCATCAGAAGGATGGCATACTCAGTAGTACAGCACCCCTTATGCCACACTTAAGTATCAATAACCTGTAACAGCAGATGGGACCTCAGAGTAACATCTCATCAGAAGGATGGCATACTCAGTAGTACAGCACCCCTTATGCCACACTTAAGTATCAATAACCTGTAACAGCAGATGGGACCTCAGAGTAACATCTCATCAGAAGGATGGTATACTCAGTAGTACAGCACCCCTTATGCCACACTTAAGTATCAGTAACCAGTAACAGTAGATGGGACCTCAGAGTAACATCTCATCAGAAGGATGGCATACTCAGTAGTACAGCACCCCTTATGCCACACTTAAGTATCAATAACCTGTAACAGCAGATGGGACCTCAGAGTAACAGCTCATCAGAAGGATGGCATACTCAGTAGTACAGCACCCCTTATGCCACACTTAAGTATCAGTAACCAGTAACAGTAGATGGGACCTCAGAGTAACATCTCATCAGAAGGATGGCATACTCAGTAGTACAGCACCCCTTATGCCACACTTAAGTATCAGTAACCAGTAACAGTAGATGGGACCTCAGAGTAACATCTCATCAGAAGGATGGCATACTCAGTAGTACAGCACCCCTTATGCCACACTTAAGTATCAGTAACCAGTAACAGGCAGATGGGACCTCAGAGTAACATCTCATCAGAAGGATGGCATACTCAGTAGTACAGCACCCCTTATGCCACACTTAAGTATCAATAACCTGTAACAGCAGATGGGACCTCAGAGTAACAGCTCATCAGAAGGATGGCATACTCAGTAGTACAGCACCCTTATGCCACACTTAAGTATCAATAACCTGTAACAGCAGATGGGACCTCAGAGTAACAGCTCATCAGAAGGATGGCATACTCAGTAGTACAGCACCCCTTATGCCACACTTAAGTATCAATAACCTGTAACAGCAGATGGGACCTCAGAGTAACATCTCATCAGAAGGATGGTATACTCAGTAGTACAGCACCCCTTATGCCACACTTAAGTATCAATAACCTGTAACAGCAGATGGGACCTCAGAGTAACATCTCATCAGTAGGATGGCATACTCAGTAGTACAGCACCCCTTATGCCACACTTAAGTATCAGTAACCAGTAACAGGCAGATGGAACCTCAGAGTAACATCTCATCAGAAGGATGGCATACTCAGTAGTACAACACCCCTTATGCCATACTTAAGTATCAGTAACCTGTAACAGCAGATGGGACCTCAGAGTAACATCTCATCAGAAGGATGGCATACTCAGTAGTACAGCACCCCTTATGCCACACTTAAGTATCAGTAACCAGTAACAGGCAGATGGGACCTCAGAGTAACATCTCATCAGTAGGATGGCATACTCAGTAGTACAGCACCCCTTATGCCACACTTAAGTATCAGTAACCAGTAACAGGCAGATGGAACCTCAGAGTAACATCTCATCAGAAGGATGGCATACTCAGTAGTACAACACCCCTTATGCCATACTTAAGTATCAGTAACCTGTAACAGCAGATGGGACCTCAGAGTAACATCTCATCAGAAGGATGGCATACTCAGTAGTACAGCACCCC
The DNA here is from genome assembly GCF_019279795.1 of Protopterus annectens. NCBI lineage: Eukaryota > Metazoa > Chordata > Ceratodontiformes > Protopteridae > Protopterus > Protopterus annectens. Next base: position 1,456,701,347 of record NC_056728.1, read on the forward strand.
TTATGCCACACTTAAGTATCAGTACTAGACAATGAATGTAAGTAAATGGATGTCAAAATAACCCATTTCCTTCTCATCCTGTTCCATCAAAGAACTAGAATTAAAATAAGTTTACAAAATGCTTGCAATTTAAATGAATAATCTTTTTCAGTTAACCATGAAAATCCACTTGGATTAAAGAATTCAACTCTCCAAAATACTGAGTTCTAGGAAAACCATCTTCCACACACACACACACACACACACACACACACACACACACACACACACACACACACACACACTTGATTCATAAAAAATCTTCAGTCTGTCTGTGGTTTTCAAGATACCATATCTGACAAAAATGTGTACATAGATAGACATGTACAGGCATGCAGACATTTATAATTTGGATGAATACTTTGGTACAGTATATATATGAACACAGCATACATTCATCTGAGTATATGCTGTTGTTACATGCCATTATATCAATTCTACAGATAGCACAGTGATAACGAAGTATGGAAGATGTGTGGGGATATACTCTCCAAGTGCAGGATACAGAGATCAAGCCCCTCTACAAATATGATAGCATGGCAAACTTCTCATTTGCTCTTAACATGTTGAGCTTTGAGTACATCATGATGGAATTTGGAAATAATGTTTTGCATCTCCCATGTGGTGTCCCATGCCCGTTTCAAAGTAATGTCCAACCAATCTGAAAACTCTGTGTACTGGAAACATTTTAACTATTCTATATTAATTTTACATTGAGTCAGGTTTTAAACGCATAAGGATAACACTCAACAAGTACGGGTATCTGATCACAAATATATATATATATTTCAGGGATGTGTGTGTGTGTGTCTGTGTGTGTGTGTGTGAGCAAGCAGGCATGTTTGCGTTTAGGAGTGGTCTGCCCAATGATTAGTAGCATCTTCTAATCTCTGATCATTCTGGAATTCTGGAAGTGACACTAAAATGGTAGATTTTCATATAGATGTGGGAAAGCCTAGATTATAAAATGGTGGCCCAGCACTGAATCCACTAAACTCCCAACAATAGTAAGCTACAGTTCCTTAGAATTATGATCTGAAAATGCCTACATCTATTAGGGACCATTGTCTTTGATTCTTCTGCTATAAAGAATTTACCTTACGGGCAGTATTCATAACTGTTCACTTGCACACCTGCACTGTGCGAGCTTAGAAAGGTTGTGCATTGTAGTGTGACAAAGCTCATCAGATGCAAATACATGAGGAAGGTTGTACATCAGAGTAGTGTTCACTGCTCACTTTTTCAAATATGAAACAGTAATATTTCTGGAAATTGTTCCAAACTGCATAGCTTCCATGCTAATCATCAGAGCAGAACAATGTAACTGTCTCAATGGTAGGAATATATGCATCCATAGGATCACAGGAATATAGGAGGTTACTAGGCTAATGGTCCTGGAGCCTTTTTAAGCCTAGCCACCCATGCCCCGATTTCCCATTTAGCAATGCCCATGAACTAGAATAGCTTTGGTATATGCCTGTGGCTTGGGGCATTTGTACAAACTGCCCTGTCCATAAGAGAAACAGACGACAAGTCAGGGGTAAATTTGTGATTTCCCATCCATTTGGTTCAAACTGCATTTAAATAGGCTTAGGAAACACTTCTGGTTTACATGAATGGGAAGTCCGTTCCAGAGAAGGGGTAATCTCTGAGCACATACCTGTGTATGTGTTAATACATGTTTTGATTATGTCACAGAAAAGGTTTCTAACCTTAGATTGGGTAATTCTAGTGGTATTTGTTATGTGAATGTGTAGCAGATCTGACAGGGCTGGATTGGAGAATGCCTTGTAGATTAGGCATGAGTTGCTAATGTAGTCTGTAAGATGCAGAGTACAAGAACAGGGCATTAAGGTGGTCCACATAAGACATTTCATTTATACCCTGTATTATTTTAGTGAGGAATCTAAGTGGTCAATCTAGCTGTTGCAAATGCCTGGTTAGGTACATGCCAAAGGGTGCATTGTATTCAATTTTTCCCCAAGATTAATAATGTTAAGTTTTATTCTAAGGGATGCTATACATGTAGTACAGAAGGAGTGATTTATGCTTTAAAATGTACTTGTAACATATATTGGAGAGACAGGTCGAGCCTTTAAAACCTGATTTCAGGAACACATCAGAGACAGACAGTAACAAACAATAAACCAAGCGCTTTCGCTCGGTTATTACTGAGCTTCTTCAAGGTTAAAAAATCTGTTGTGTAGTCAGCCATGTTAAATACTAAATGCAACATCACATGACATACCCCCACCCCCACATGTGAGTCATCCCTAATCAGTTTCTTAAAAATAAAGTTTATACACACTGTATTTTTAAGAAACTGATTAGGGATGACTCACAGTTTATTGTTTGTTACTGTTTGGTGTGATTCAGATTACGTACCAATAAATGTGCTGTTCTCAACCTACTGCTTCTAACCACATTTTTTGGAGATTTGGGTACTGTGGCTGTGGACTTTGGTGATTCTTGGTCTTGTGTTCACATTGTTTGACACATCAGAGACATCAAGAATAAGAAGTTAGATAGTCCTTTAGGAAATCATTTTGCACATTTTCATAATGGCAAGCCTAATGATTTGAAAGGATGTATTTTAGAGAAAGTTGAGGTGTTTTTAGGGGAATGTATAAAAATTAAGGACAAATTACTGAGAAAAGAAACTTTTTTTTATTTTGAAATATAACACTTTGGAACCATTTGAATTAAATAAAGAATGTAATTGGAAGTATATGATTTAAATATATTATTGGATAATTGGTCAATTGATTAAGATTTTTTTGTATACAAGAAAGGATGAGTGTTTTGATTTTTTACTCTTTGAAGGCTTTGAGCCGAAGCGCTAATTCTTTAATAAATTTATACAGGTCTTTTGAGGTCCGTGGCTTTGTTGTCTTTTGTACTCAATTATTAGTTTAATTAGGGCTGTTTATAGTGGGACCATGATCTCCTTAGATCTGAATGCTATGCCATTATAAGTTGTGCCATGTATAAGGATTTTTTCACCATCATGGACACATGGTGATTAAAGTTCAGGCTACTGTCAGCCTGAGTTGCCAAGTCTCTTATAACTGGATCACCTCTTAGGGGAATGTTATAAATGTTGTAATTTGTAGGGGTAGTCATCCTCCCAAAGGGTGTAACTATACATTTTGCAACAGTTATTTGTCTGTGTCAGACCCTACTGGAGCATATCTACATCTGTCAGGGATTCGGTGATTGGAACCAGCTTGCAGTAGTTAGCAAATTTGGTCAGCCAAAAGCCCTGTACATTTGCCTAGACTTTAGAGAAGTATATTCTGAAGAGGAAAGGTCCCAGTAACAAGCCCAGAGGGGCACCACTACTAACAGGCCTCTTGGTGGAAGGGGATTCCCCATCCTAACTTTATGTATCCTATCTGTTAGCCATTTGGCTATCTATCAGGTGACATAGGGATTTATGCCTAAATGTTTCAGTTTGTCTATAATATCTGAGTGAGGTATAGGTGACTACATGTACTCTGTAGCACAACTGTTACCATTCCTTCCAGATTAGACCAACTATAACTACTGTTTTTTGGTGGCACTAGGTAGAATAATATGGGTCTATATTATAACATCGAATTTTATAAAGTTCGAATGTTATAATATCGAACCAGTTTTGTTGAACACTGAAAACAGCGAAGGTGCAGGACACCGAATTCTTTCCCAGGGAAAGAATTCGGTGGGCCATTGCTGTGGCTTCACTGTTTTCAACATTTGATATGTTGGAATGTTACGGGTCGGGTTCAGTTAAGTGTGCGATTGAGTGTAGGTTAGGGTTAGGGGGTGGGTTAGGTGAGTTAGGGTTAGAAAGCAGGTCAGGTAAGTGTGCGGTTGTGTGTAGGTTAGGGTTAGGGGCGGGTTAGGTGAGTTAGGGTTAGGGCGCGGGTGAGGTAAGTGTGCGATAGTGACGGACCTTAGGGTTAGGTTTGGTTTAAGGTAAGTGGATAGCTAGTAGTGTATGCAAAGTTTAAAGTTTAGGTGTAGGATTTTAAGTGTATGTGTGTGGATTGCTGTTTTTTGTGTGTGTTTGTGTTGTGTGTATGTTTCTCGGAATAGCGATTTATTTTTTTCCCTGGGAAAAAAAATCGCTATTCTGACTGTTCGATGTTTGCGGATTTTGGTGTTTAGGGTTCGATATTATAACATTCAATCTTTGTAGATTTCAATGTTATAATATAGACCCAAATAATATTATGCAAAGCACCATAAAGCTGCACAAATAAAATAATGATATTTAGCACTAGGGGCACACATCCCTCAAATCAGGCCAGTAAATCTGAGAAGTAGAAAAGGGAAACACACAAGGCAAACACAAAGGATAGACTGCAAAGCATGGGAGTGGTAAGACAGGCATTCGGTTTTGGGGGGATAGAGTTGTCTTTTTTCATATATATAAAAAGAAGGGATGAGTGGTAAGGAATGTAGCCAAAGGGAAAACTGGGTGTGTGAGAGTTTTCAAGAAGAATTGCAGACTGGCTAGAGGTTGCACATGCATGAGGCTGTGGTGACAAGGGAGGTTCACATATATGCAGAGTGTAGAAGTATGGTGATGGGGCTTTGGTGACAAGGGAGGGTCATATATATACATAGTGTGGAAATATGGTGACATGGCTATGGTGACAAGCAAGGGTCACATATATACTGAGTGTGGAAATATGGTGATGGGGATGTTTGACCTACGAGCAAAGTATGGAACACAGTAGTAAGTTGGTAAAAGCTGAATAGGATGAGGTAATGGCTGTCAACCCAGCTCATAGGACAATCTACTTTGCTCCATCATGATGTGATGTTGCCATACTGCCAGTGTCAGTGGACTTGTCAACTGCCAGTGACACAAGAGGAGTGGCTCACCAGTCAAGTGAATTGGCAGTTCATTCTGGGAGGTGCTCATTATGTCTGAAGTGACAAGACCACAAGTTGTTCCACCTCAGACACAACCATCCAATGGAGTTGCAGCTGAGCAGCCTTTAATGGGTCAGACCTGCCTACCTGAGAGGAGCTGTTACATAGCTCTGGTGATGCAGTCCCAAGATTATCACTGGATACAACATCAGCCTCAGTGGCACCTGACTGTGACAAAACTAACAGGATGACAGTGACCACTTATGGATGGCATGCAGAGTGGAGACAAACAAGGAAGGTTGTAATAGGTGCATTTAATTGAAGAAATGTACTGTGATACATGTACAAATCATACCCAACATGCTATGCTGATAGTGGGGACTTCTGTGGCAGACCACCCTGTTCAAATGACTCACCTATTGTGCTGTAAGAAAAAAATGTGCCCGTTAGTATATGTTGCTGGTGAAAGTATGCTTTCAGGGCACATTAGAAAATGTGTAGAAATAAGTACTTTAAATTTCAGAGGTACATTTTGCACCTTTGCTTCCTCCTGTCATTGAGATTTAGGCTGCTGGCACCACAGATGATCATAATGATACCTGCACTGCAGACTGCTGGATATATTTTGCCCTAAGATAGTCCCTGACACAGGTCTTACCAGACATCTACCCTCTTAAATGGTCAGTCATAATTCCGAGGCAGACAGCCCCTGTAATCACCATGCACAGGGAATGGAAAGACTCTTGTCCTCTTTATGCCACATGAGGGTGCTCTCCTAGGGGAAGCCACATACCCATCAATAGTGCTTTCAAATGCCATAGAGATGCCAGCAGATTGAGGAACAGTGTAAATGTTACTTATGCTAGTGCACATCCACGTGTTTAGGAATCTGGAGTAGTGACCTGTGCAGCTCAGGTGTACAACATATAGATGTGCACTACAACTATGCACATGCATTGTGACATTTTTTATGTTCATGCACACCTCATTATTAGGTTGCCTAAAAATAGCATGGTGTGCAAAACATGCAAAAAGGCAGTTCAGTAACAGAACTGCTATATGGACCTATTTGACTACATTATCACATAAAGATACATAAGCTTGCAACATTTAGACTGTTATCACCATTTCTGGCAAAATACACAAATTTATACAAATTGGTTGCCAGTTCATGACAGCATGCAGAGCGGTACAGACTGACACATGGAATGTTAGTTTGTCTGACAGTTACATATCTGGATTAAGATATATTTTCATAATAAGTGTGCTGACACTTCAGGGGTTGATAGAACAGTAAACCACTTTACTTGGTTTATTGTTCTTGCAAAGAATGTTATGAACATGTGCTGTACAAATTAATCTTGTTATATGTCATATACCAAAATGGTTACCCTTGCAACATGGATGTCCAAGAATTTCTAATAGATGCCACACTGAAAATAAATCTGCTTACTATGTAAGTCTGTCATACAGTGACCTTTTTAGTTGAAAGCAGACTGTTGAAAATACCAGTGGTTGCACAGGCAAAAGGTATGACAGGTAGAGGTCTTGCAGGGCACATACCAGCAGGCTTTTTTTTCAAATCAAACAAAGGTGATTCTCTATAGGTTTATACAAGGCTCAGTATGTTTAGGATAGAAGGAGGTAGGCAGAGGACGGAAACTGCAGTACTGAGGAAAACATTATGTTGCATGCTCTCAGGCAGGAAGCATATGTCTGCTAGGCAAAGTGTGCTCTGCAGTTAAGGACTCAGGTGCATCAATTTCTTCTGCTGACAGGTAGTGGGGTTCAAAAGAAATAAGGGCCATTGTCAGTGGCACCTTTGGTATGAGCAGCTGAGCAAAGTAGACAATTGACAGAATCTGGACGAACAGCTCCACAATAGGAGGTGGCCCTCCAGTGTTTACCTGGTTGACAAATTTAGAGGAGTTCCTAGTTCTCCTGCCTGGAGATGACATCCAGACCTTCCCTGAGATGGCATGGATGTAGCTACCATGCTGGCCAAGTCCACGTGCGTTTTCATGGATAATAGTCAAGGTTAATACTACCTACCACAGGTTTACCTGTACTAGTCTTCCACATACCAAGAGTAAGGTTATCTATTTAGTACATTGAAGGTAAGGTTTCATATGACTTAATTTCCTGCATGACCACCCTCAACCTGCATTACACATGAGCACCCTGGTACCACTTCTCTTTGGATTCACTATGGTGTTCTGTATGGTCTGCAAACAGGTTTTAGCAGTGATATGCAAACATGATTTTGGCAATGCAGGGTCATCCAACAATGACTGCCACATAGATGGGCAGGAGTGACAGTGTCTGACTGCATTGCATATTTCACTCCTGTGTAGGAAGGCACCGTCCAGGAAGGGTAAAGAGATTACCTAAAATATTAATGACTCTTTGGCTGTATGCAGAGCATTTGCAGAAGGAGTGAAACCTATAGGTCTACTGCTGATTTTATATATTACTCCCCTGACTCAGAACAGGTAGGCTCACTCTTTCTCAAGGGGACATGCCTAGCATATGCCAGCAACACTGGCATACATGTCTGTATCCCAGCTCCCACATAACACTTGAGAACATGGCTAAATCAACAGATGTGCAGGATTGCAATATAAGGAAAGTCTCCTACTGCACACTTCTCACTGGAGCTTGCAAGCATGTCATATGGCATTAGAAAAGATGTCCAGCTCCATCCTGAGCCCACAATAAATAGGAAGTTACTTTACTGGCAACTTCTCAAACATGTGGCTGTCCACCATTATGAAGTACCACCTGTCCTGAGATCTGTGACAGCTCACACCATTGCAATTTGCACATATTTATGTGCATTTGCTGATGTCATTTGCCCTGGCCATGGTAGGGCACATACGTGTGGTGGACATGTCCCAGGAACTTTACATGGTGCATGTATCATACCATAGTCGCAAAATGTCAAATGTCCTGTAATCTCTTATGATGGAGTCAAATGAGCTTCCAACTACAAGCCACATATCTGCAGCTCATCATGATCAGTTTGTGTGTGGGGGGTGGTCTCCAGCACAGTCACTCTACACCATCAAAGAACACTTGCATCCAAGTCAAGGTCACCCACTTCGCCCAATCCTCATATAGGATAAGGTGCATATATGTGGTGGATCTCTTCCATCGGCTGCACACACAGTACAAAAGTTACAGAATATCTGAGGACCTGGCAGCCCTTCTCATTTAGACATACGGCGTTCCATGTCAGTGACACACATCTGGTTCACAGTAGTTTTCACGCACTGTCTCTCCATGTGATCAAAATGCATGTGCATTCAGATCAACATCACCAATACCATCTGATCCATATACTAAGAGGTGACAGCCCTTGTTACAATTGGTGATTCTTCCTATGTGGTATCATCTGGCCCCCTTCTGTCACCTCCTGTAATGTGCTTCTCCCAATTTGTGTAGCCTGTGTCCCACTCTGTGTGTTCAGAGTCTTTTGGTTTGTGTCCCACCTTTACCTGTACAAATGATGCTAAGATTGACACACAACACTCACCATCCTGCACTGTACTGACTTGATGTCTGATGCCCAGTGTGATCAGACCATGCACCACCCAGTATAGTCTGATTCACATGTGTCTGGGCTACTTGAATAACAGTGCATGCATCCTGTTTAGTCTGTGTTAAACTAAATGTAGCCGTGTGATGGTCATAGCCAATTGTTAAGAAGGATATGCTGCCACTTTGCCAGCAATACTGTTTATTGCACCTGTTGCTTTAATGGGGCTTTCACTGTGTGTGAACTGCCCTTTGGATGCCACTGTTGTGCAGTATAGTACAGGTCCTGATACATGTATGTCATGTGGATGACAACCTCATTGATGCAATACTATGTTGTGCAGCAGGACACAAATGACAACCAGCTTGCTGGCTGTGTCTCAGCAATACTGCAGTACTCTACCAAAAAGTGGCAAGGCACTGGAAGTGAGCCTTCTGCATACCATAGGCCTATTCACTGATGTTTCCTGCCTCAGCATATACATCATCACATGACATTTCAGTGTCAATTTCAGCTTGTTAAATGTGAATTATTATCGAGTGCTCCAGGGGATATCCACTATTGCCTGCAGCACAACATTACATTTTTTTAGCAAGGGGATTAGTAAAATTATGCACACTTTATTTAAACAACTGTGTTTTGTTCAATAGGCCTGCATTTACCAGCCAGATGACCCTGTCTGAATTCACCTCACTGCCAGAAACAGTACAGATCAGAAATGTGTCATATACTGGAATCATGTACACTGCCAGGGTGACACACACACACACACACACACACACACACACACACACACACACACTGGAGATAATCCCCCTTGTATTACATACTGCCTGTTAATTCAGGAAATGGTATCCCTTCCTCTTGGCATACCTATCTGCGTGAGGTCCAAGTAAACCCCTTAGTTTGACTTGGATATAATGTATGGCTCCCAGTACCTCTAGGTGGCATGAGATGTTATAAAAAAACATACATAGAGATGGTTCTTATCTTCAGCAGTCCTGCAGAATCACCCATTTTGTTCCACAGCAAAAAAGACGATATTAAGGAACCTTTCAGGAGACAGATTTCTGTGATACACCTAATGTGTCTGATTTTCTCACTGAAAGCTAGAAATGTAAGTGGAAACCATGCCTTTGTCTCTACAGAGATGGGCACACAATACATTCCCTTAGCTCTAGCAAATGATGATACCAGAATTCCAGACTCCTTACAGTATACTGGTCTACCTGAAACTACTCCGTGATCTGATAGCTAGCCCAGTAATGAAAGGTCAACCTCCTCTGAAATGTACAAAACCAGCTGCCATGATCCCAAATAATGCTGCTGAACATTTACATCCATCACGCATAGATATCTCCACAGTATCCTAGATTTCTACATCAGGACCTTTGCTCAACATGTTTCTCAACAGAGTCATGCCAGGCAAAAAGTGTGTGGAAAATAACAAGGGTCATTTTCTTTCGAAATAAACCTAATAGAGAAAAAATGCATGTTGCTAAATACATATTATTGAGGTTAAGTTTTTTTCAGATTTTTGAGTTACATGACTTTAATACAATACTGGAGTTAAATAAAATACCTTTTTTTAATTAAATAATATGATAATCTGCACTGCGGTCTGATTACTACTGACTTGTATTCTTCTGTTCAGTGCTTCCACTGCTGGTCAGCTGTATGCTTCTTTGATTTTATACATTTAATATTTTGTAAGAGTGTAAGAGTGTAAGTGAGTGTCTGTGCATGGGGGTTTCAGTGGATTGCAATGTATGTGTCTAACAGTAACAAGATGAGATATATTACTGTGACCATTGTTTATTTATTCATTCACTATTTTGATGAAAGTCATCTGAGATGTATACAGTAAAAGAAGTAACCAAGTAGCTGTAACTGTTCAGTGTGTGTGTGTGTGTGTGTGTGTGTGTGTGTGTGTGTGTGTGTGTGTGTGTGTGTGTGTGTGTTTGTGTACGCGCGTGCGTGTGTATGCATGTGTGCATGTGTATGTGTGTGTGCATATGTACGTGCGCATGTGTGTGTGTGTGAATGCGCACGCATGTGCACACACATGCGCATGTGTGCATATTTGTGCATGTGCGTGTGTATGGTAGTGGATTGCACTCTATGTCTCTGGCAACAGCAAACTGAAATGCATTACTGTGGCCATTCTTATATATGTATGTATTCATTTATTTGACCATCACCATCAGACATTTGAGGTATACATAATAAGTAAAGTGGTGGTAACTGTTTGGCATATGTGTGCGTTTGTGTGTGTATTTATATGTGTGTATGCATGGAGACTATAGTACATTATACTGTATGGTTTTGATAGCGCTGAGCTTAAATATATTGCTATTACCATTCTTTATTTATCTATTTATTTATTCACTCATTTTATAGCATTCAGACATCTGGGAGATATACAGTGAATAAAGTGACTAAAACTGAAGGGTAAATGTGTGCATGTGTTTTTGTGTTTCAGGGAGCATTACTGGATTACCCTGTATAGGTCTGACAACAGTGAGCTGAAATGGAAATCTGTGGCCATCATATATTTATGTATTCATTCATTTGCTCACGCATATAATCAAAATTAGACATTATTGGTTACACAGTCAGTACAGTATTTGATGTCGTTAACTTCACTTACTCATAGACACATTAAAAATATTGTGGAATCACACTGATGACTGGAGTTTATGCTTTAGAATTAAGGGTGTAGTTACTGGAATTTAATTTATCCTTGGTTTGTAGTATGATAGTGGAATCTCTTCAACCACCTCCTCTATCTGAAATTTACTTTCTTGGGCTAGATCTGTCATGCATAAGTAAATGCAAATAATATCCTTTCTCTAATTAATTGTCCCCAGGAATCACAGAGTTGCATTCCTAATCTCCAGTATGTCCTTCTATCTTTGAAGCTTGCTCCTCAACCCATTACATATTGTCATCCATACTGACTGATAGTTTTTTTTTACCTTCCTCCTCCATCTCCTTGGCTCTACCTGATCCATTCACCCTACAGGCTCACTCCGTTCACCTACCCTGCCCTCATATTCCACCCGCCCCCCACTATTTCTACATTTATAGTTAATAAACCACACCCACCCCTCCCCTAACTAATTGGCTTACCTAGTTTGTCTTCAATTGCTTGATTAGTCCTACCATGCCAGCCATTACTTTTACTCCACCCACTAAATCTACACTTATTAAATTAAGCTATCTAAATACCTTCCCTAACTTAAACTTACACCCTAGTCTCAACTTATATAACCCCATGCCTATCAAACTCGTAACTTTTATAAAACTAATTCTATCACATAGCAGAATACCCTGAGGTAGTGGGTGCAATAAACTGTACGCACCTACGCATTAAAGCACCACCAAGTGAGCAGGGTAGGGTCTACATCAACCGCAAGGGCTTCCCCTCCATCAACTGCCAGGTCTTGTGCGATGACCAGGGCATAATAATGAATGTGTGTGCTGGCTGCCCTGGAAGCTACCACAATTCCCACATCTGGCATCTGACGCAGCTGTACCAGACATTTGCCAATGGGGATACCCCATATGGTCACCTAGTGGGGGATGCTGGATATGCACTGGAGCCATGTCTGATGACACCCATCAGAAATGCACACACACCCAAACAACAACTCCATAATGAGGCACACGCACAAACACGAATCATAATAGAGCGTGTTTTTGGGATATTCAAGTCATGGTTCCGATGCCTGGACACATCCGGTGGAGCCTTGCAATACTCGCCAACATGTACCCAAATTGTCCTTGTCTGTGCCATGCTACACAGCATGATTCTGCAAAAACAGCTGCAGCAGGAACAGCATGGGGCAGGGCCACACAGCCCACCACCAGTGCCAAGGCCTGCACAGGCACAGAGTGACTCAAAGATGCAAAAACCTGAGCCTGCCCCAGTAGGTAGAAGGAGGGGTGCCCAGTATGCCCTGGCCTTGGCAAAGTGACAATGCATAGCACATGCACTGACACAGTATGGACCCAGGGAATGACACCTCTCTCCGACTCACACATACAGTAAAAGGGATGCCAAACATGACACTACCTGTGCTCAACCATGTATAGAGAGTGCACTATGTGCATCCGACATAGGCAGCCCTGCAGCACCACTCTCAATACTGAGACACCCACAAGGTAAGTGACTCACATATGCCAGTTTGGGGGGCACATACCCAACAACAGTCACAGCCAGCAGGATAGGTATAGACAAACACAAAAAATGCTGTACTATGGCCTCTGAATGAGCCCTATGAGTAACCCTGCCCACAGGCCTACACAGACAGACTACAGTAGGTCAGGCAGTTGGATATAAGTTGTGAAGGCTAGGAAGTCAGAAACTAATATGTAGGTAGTTAAAGCTAGGATGTGTAGTACACTGGTATGCCTCTAGACAGCATGATAGGTAAGACTACAGACTGAAATGGTATACCTGACATACCAGTACAGTCCTAGCAAATGTGTAAAAGTGTCCCACCATCCTACGTACACTTATAGTAACAGTCAGTTGTGCCCCTCCCACCCCTGTGTAGAAATGTAGAAACAGTCAGGTGCCCCCCCCCCGCTATGCAGACATGTAGCAACAGTCAATGCCAAATGACCAATGTATACCCTGCAGACACAGCATGCTACCTGTCGGTGTACAACACAAAGGTCAGTACTGCAGTACAAACTACCTGAACGTGATCCACACATGCAATATAGATGGCCATACTGGGCATGTTCACACACTCAAACACATGAAGGCCATGTCTGCAAACACCAGTGGACCAGACATATCTGGCAGTCGCAGTTCTTAATGCAGACACATGTCAGTATACACAACTCCTGCCTTGCACACACAGTGAATAGGAATACAGACATTTTTGTAAGGACAACACACTATAATAAGCCAAAGGTAGACAGACATAGATGTGTGGAAGAGGGTGACCGTGACAAGGAGCCATCTGGGCCTGTCCCACCCAGCACAGAACCAAAAGGCCCCAAACACATAGTTCAGGTGTCACTCACTGCATATTATATGGTGCATGTGCCGGCTGTGCAACATGACTGTACAAGGAAGTAGTCACCTAGTAGCTATATACACATACCTGTGGCATATGACCCCACATGTGCCCGCATGTGGCATGACAACCCTACATGAATGGGTTACAGCCCATGCACAAACCACCCTCCCCATAGCAGTATCATGAAAAGTTTGCTAAGGTCATCCAATGTGAAATACACCTTTGGGAGAGCTGTAGCTCAGTAATCCCCATGACGCGTCGCATAACTGTACTGCTGTAGTGATAACCTAGTTAGGTAGTAGTTCTTACCTCCGAATTGCCAACTGTGTGAGTGTGTGTTTGTGTGCGTGTCTCTCTGATTGTGTAGAGAGAAATGCTTTTTAGACTACCCACACTCCGTACAATTCATATACTCAACTTTGGCAAGGCTGCTGATGTCACTCACCTAGAAATACACCTCTGGGAAAATCATAGCTCAGTAATCTCCGTAGCGTGTCCTGTAACTGCGTACTACTGTAGTGCGATAAAGTAATTAGGTAGATGTTCTAACCCCAGACCTGGCAACTGTGTGTGTGTGTGTGTGTGTGTGTGTGTGTGTGTGTGTGTGTGTGTGTGTGTGTGTGTGTGTGTGTGTGTGTGTGTCTGACTGAGTAAAGAGCAATGCTTTTTAGCCTTCTCACACTCTGTACAATTCATATACTCAACTTTGCCAAGGATGATGATGTCACTCGCCTAGCAATACACCTCTTGGAAAGTCATAGCCCAGTAATCTCCATAGTAAATGTTGTAACTGTGTACTGCTGTAGTGTGATAAAGTAGTTAGGTAGGTGTTCTAACTTCAGACCTGGCAACTGTGTGTTTGTGTGTGTCTGAGTAGAGAGCAATGTTTTTTAGGCCACTTACACTCCATACAATTCATATACTCAACTTTGGCAAGGCTGCTGATGTCACTCACCTAGAAATACAACTCTGGGAAAATAATAGCCTAGTAATCTCTGTAGCATGTCCTGTAACTGTGTACTGCTATAGTATGATAAAGTAATTAAATAGGTGTTCTAACCCCAGACTTGGTAACTGTGTGAATCTGCGAGTCTTTGTGTCTCTATCTATTTGTGACTTAGTAACGAACAATGCTTTTTAGGTTACTCACACTCCTTAGAATTCATATACTCAACTTTGGCAAGGCTGCTGATGTCACCCACCTAGAAAGACACCTCTGGAAAAGTCATAGCCCAGTAATCTCTGTAGCATGTCCTGTAACTGTGCACTGCTGGAGTGTGATTTAGAACTGTGGTCGGGTTCCATCTTCACCCATGTCACTTCTGGATGGTTTGTGTGTGTTTCAGTGTCTGTGTATGGAGCAATGCATCAGAGGCTACTCACTCACAGTACATTTCAAATGCCCTACTTTGCCAGTCCTGCTGATATTATTCATTGTGAAATACAACTTTGGGGAGAAAGTTCTTTAGTAATCCCTGTGATGCAGCCTATAATTGCTCCTTGCTGTAGTGTGATATAGGCTTTGGTCAGGGGGTCTATACCCACACATGCCTGTTGTGGATGTTTTGTGCATGTCTCACTGATTGTGCACGGGAGCAATGCATTTTAGTCTAGTCACTTGCAGTACAGTTGAAATGCCCTACTTTGGTAAACCTGCTGAGGTCATTCACTGTGAAATACACCTTTGGGGAAGAAGCATTCCAGTAATGTCTGTGGCATGTACAATAACTGCATAGTGTTGTAGTGTAATAAACTAGTTATGTAGAGGTTCTACTACCGGACATGACAGGTGTGTGTGTTTGCAAATTGTAACCTGTGTAGACATGAGTGTATGACACCTGTGGGCAATGTTGAGGGGGTTTTGCTTATTTCTTTTATGGTGGCCCTACTATATATAACAGTGTCAACCAAACAGGGATAACAGATGTAAATTAGCTGGGAGGCTGGGGTGCAAAGCCATACCCATATATGTGACATCAAGGTCAGCCAATCCAAGTTAGCAACCCCACTATTACCCAAAGCACACACTCAACCCATGTGTCATACGCACACACATGCCTATGCAACAGCCAATATGTGGGTAGTACACTGCATATTGGCCACTGACAGTAACTATGCAGTGATAGCAGGGGCTACAGAAGGCATGTCACCCTGCCCATTTGTCCAATATGCATGTACATGCAGACAGTGCACCCCCACCATGTTCCCCAATGGACACCTGCACCACCTGTGGTGCCTTCACATGTGACTCACAACGGACATACCATACCTGACAACATGCCCTGCATGGACAGATAACACTGACATCAGGGAATGCTGTTGGCATGCCATCAATGTAGGTGAAGGGTAAACCTGCTGCCCATTACCAGTTCCTGCCACAGGTGGGCAAGACTGGCACATCTGATGATAATTGGTGCTCACAACATGGGCCAGACACCCCAGGTAAAGTTCTACATGTTACTGTACATGCATGTGAGAGGTGTGCACATCCCAGACACCATCCATGTCATGGACTAAGGAACACATACATGGCATGTGGTGTACAGCATTGGCCACACACAATAGTCACTCAGGTGACTGGATGGGAGATGCAATACCCACCTGTGTGGGCAAATGCAGTAACTACAGGCCTCAGCCACAATGCAGACCATTGTCATGTGGTCTGATGCCAAGGTATACCATTGCCAACCCTTGTACAACCTGCTGGCACAGTTAACCACCATACACCTGTGTAGACATGCACCCATGCATGTCAGAACTGGTGCCATGTCTGTCCATGTGTGTGTTTTGTATGGTGCGTATGTCCACATCCACACTCACTACAACCCCCCAGGGCATACTAAGCATGCTGTCTGATGTCTGACATCTCCTCATACTCTTTGCCCATACGACCCATGTGGTGTATGTGATACCTGCACATTGATGTGTTGTGGCATTCCCACTAGTGATGAGTTGCACTCCTGGCCCTGCCAAGTGTATCAATGTGTGTGCATCCCTGTGTGAATGTGCCTGTGTTGATTGCAGACAGGCATGTGTGTGACACCTACCGTATATCTACAGTACCCCTGTTGTCGATGTCACTCACCCTCACATATATGTTCCGAGGGCTCCACATCAGGTAACCCATGTGGTGCATCCAATAACTGCATCAAACTGTGATAGCACTACATAATTGTCAGGGATCTGATACCCTGTGCTGGTAGGTGTGTGACATGAACATGCTTCCATTTTACATTCCCACCCCTCCCTGACATATATTTGCCTCTGTTTGCCTCCCCCACTCCCTCTGTAGTGGATGTGGAGACCCACACCTGCCTTGCTTAGGCAGCAGCATGTGTATTTTACATGATGCGCATGATCAGCTGATGGCCTCTGCACGAATTGCAGCCCTCCACTAGCTGATTGCATGTGGAACAGCTGTGGTAACACTCCCATAGCCAATTGCATGGAAACACACTCCAGTACCTAGGAACATCAT
>NC_056728.1:1456725800-1456733300 GCF_019279795.1 Protopterus annectens
GGGCGTGTTACTGCCACTACGGGAGCGGCTGTGACTGGTGGGACATCCACGGCAACCTCCATCTGCTGGTGTTGTTGGCATACGTCCATGTGGCTGTTGCAACCATCCCACCCTGTCCTGACATATGGACATTACATTGTGGATGAGATCCAATGTCTCACCCCACCATCTATCCATGACCTCGGTGTAATTACGGATGGCACCTGCTAGGTCACGGATGCTGTCAGTTACAGAGGTGTGATCAGCCCTCTGCGCCCTTAGACCCTGCCTGGTGTACCATTCCATTCATGCCTGTGCCTCCATGACAGCCTGTAACATGCGTGTGGTTGATATAGATGTGGCACGTCTGCCAAGGGCATGATGACCAGCAGTGCTCTGATGAGCACCCCTGAACATCTGCCTATGTCATACCCTGCCAGACATCTGGCTATGGCTGTTGTGTCCTGACACACATGCCATAGATACCACACTGTCCTGGCCAATGCCAACCATAGGCTGTCCCTCAGCTAAGGCCAACAGTGATGAGGTATGTAGAGGCAGCGTGACTGTGTGCGTGGATGGGGTGGATACATGTGGGTTGTCAGTTGGTGGCCCAGTGGCAGCCCCTGACAACCCTTCCTGTGCCTCAACACACCTATCTTCATGGTCAGTGTCTGTATCAGTGACATGAGATTCCCTGTGGGGGGACCCAGCCCCACCTTGCCACCTCTGAGGGGAAAACAGGGACAGACTGTAAGACCTGTAAATCACTGCTAAACAGTACATACACACACACACACACACACACACACACACACACACACACACACACACACACACACACACACACATGCACACACACGTGTGTGTGCAGACATGGCCACATACACAGACATACATACACAAATGCAGTCATCATACATGGCAACTCATACACTCCACCAGACAGCACCTACAGGCAGCTCCCACACCCCATAACACACACAATAGCAGGTGATGATGCAGTACAGTATCACGCACTAACCTGTAATTACACACATGTCAGCATGCAGGACATGTGGCACTCAACAGCATGCAGTGCAACTGTAGTCAATCCCCGTTACCAACATTATACATGGCTGTGATGCATGGCTTCTGTTAGTAGGTGATGGCCCTCCCCCTGGAACTCACTGCACCGATGTCCACAGCATTGCTGTGCATTTGTTCAGCACCCTGGCATGTACTGTGCACCATACCTCACAGGTGTACACACCATTGCAGGATGTGTATCTGTGTGTCAGTTGTGTTTCCACTGCTGCTCACAGCCTCTGTGTGTTTCTGGATTACATGTGGACAAGTGTTTAGTGAATGATTGATGTATATTCACAGATGTCATCATCAGTGGTGCATGTATGAGTGATTGACTACCATTAGACTGATCACAGACACAATGTACTGTACCTATGGTGAGTGTAGAGACCATTATTGATCATTATTAAGCCCTGGCTGATGTTGCCTATGGTACACATAGGTTCATAGGTGAGTACTGGTCTATTGGTCCTGGGGCCTACATAAGCCTAGCCACAGGGGTTCCCTGCCATGCACCACCCACTGATGTTATTCCCCTATGCCCCTGTCAGGCTGTGGCACAGACATACTACCCAGGGTGAATTCATCATTTCTCATCCAGTTGTCAAGTGTTTTTGTAAAGAGGGCCAATGAGTAGCATTGCCTGACATGTATGGGTAGTCTGTTCCAGAGTGTGGGATTTCCCCAGGATAGGGTTCTATCCCTCCAGTATGTTCTGTGTAATGTGTTGATGAGGTTTAGGACCCTGGAGTGTGTGTTTGCAAAAGGAGTGGGATGTGTAGCATGTTCAACTGCTCTGTTTATGACATAGCTGTGTATGTTGGGCAGATGCCAGCTGTGCCTGGGCAATGTGCACTGGAGTGTAGCCACAGTTGTCTGAGGATGGGCTGTGTATTGCATGTGTTTTAGGTTGGTAATCCTATTAGTGAGGTGTGTGCTCTGTCAGTGCACATGTACAGCATGCATTATGGGTAGGTGTGTTAGATGTGTACATGGCCTACACCTTAGCTATGACATGCACAGTGAATTGCCAAGCATAACCTAAAACCACTCACCAGCATCTGGCCACTGCCTTGCTGGCATGCCAGAGGTACCTACATTGAAATGAGATAGAGTTGATGTCAGTGGCAACAGCTGTGGCATTGCTACAGGGTGGCTGCAATATTACAGTACAACAACAGCTGAAGTCCACAGTACTACAGATTATGCATTACTGCTTATCAGTACTACACAGCAACAGACCCCACATCTCACATATGCATGATCTACCTGTACAGATGCATACACTAGTGTACTGATATGCCCTGGAACCTTACCTGCATGTTCCATGTCTGGTGTGTGTGTGGCACCCACCTCCATGACTGTATACGTCTGTAGCTCTTTTGGGCGGGCAGGTGCTACCAGGCTCATGAGCAGCTCCTCTAGTCTGGTGAGGGGGGGGGTGGATGTTATGCCCCCCCCCCCCGTTGCAAGGTGGTCACCCTGCATGGCAGCGGCACGGTGACGTACATGGCGGAGCTGGTCACTACAATGGTGGCAGACCTGCTCATATGTACGGCTGTGCATCCTCACCTCATTCACCCTGCGCACCACATCATTCCACATGGCTGTTCACTCCTGCTGGTCCTGGCTTGTCCGTGAGAACAACAGCTGGTAGTTCTGGATGATGCTGGTGATTATAATGTCATCCTCAGCGGCACTGTAGGTGGGATTCCTCAGGTGCACCATACTCGCTGAAAGACATAATGATGGAAATATGTCTGAGCAACTCATATGGCAAGTTTACCATACTACAATACACATATCAGTCTGCCGCCACCATATCAGCTCCAACGCTAGTGGTATGTCTCCGGTATATGTACCATTGGGTCATATATTGTATTGTACAACACTTTCTGCTATGTGTTTATAGACATGTTCCCTGTAGGGACACTAGAGTTGCTGGGCTGTTACAGAGTAATTCACCTGCATGCCATTGCCACTGCCACTATGTTTCCACATATGCATGTGGTATGCCTGCTATGTGATTGCTACACATCTGCCATTCTATGATACTGATAATATCTCTGCATGCTGTTGGACATGTTCTGGGATTGTGTGGACTATTTCAACCCACATATGTTCCATGACACTTACACACCAGCATATGTGGGGTTATTTGCCAGCAGGAACATCACTCCCACCTAATGTGCACGTTACCAGCCCACATCACATCCGTGACCCACCATGGAACTTCATTATCTACTTTTCTGGCAATACCTTCATGTAGAACCACCTCAGGGGATGGTGTCCCCCCCATGGTGCACACACAGACATATGTCTGTCACCTAGTTAGGTCCAGGGTCTTGTGCATAGGGAGCTCCACAGAGACATGGGGTATGTGCTACATCACCTGGAGGCATGCAGTACATATACACAAGGTTCAACATGCATGTTAATCCTGCTCAGACCACAGCCCAGACACCTTTGTCTATGTAGATGCTGTTGTGAATGTCCATGGGTGGGCACCATGTTCCCTTTGTTCCCGTGTGGGGGATCAATGGCCTCCACATTCCAAATGTAACTACCCTTCCACAGTGTTTAACCACTACATGTGTCATATACCAGCCCTATATGCTGTCTTGTTTGTCACACAACCAGACCTGCATACCAGTATGTGCCTAATACCCTTCACCAACATATATATCCCACCTTCTCAAACAATTGCGATGTGTTCCCAACATGGGTTACACACCACATTCCACACTCCATCTTGCAGCCATGTACTGGTGTGTAAGTATGCTGTGTATTGATGTGTGATGTTCTCTCACACATGTAATGGCAGGGGACATGTGTTGACATAAATATATATATATATATATATATATATATATATATATATATATATATATATATATATATATGGGTTTAGGTGCCTAGGCAGTGAGACATTTCCTTGTGGTACATTTGACTGGGGACAAGTGGCTGAAGTAATATTCAGCTGCAGAGAAATATGGCGGTTTGCAAATTCCCCGTGGGCAAAGACAAGAATGTGTTGCCATGCCCACAGCTTCAATTACCAAATGCATGGGGGAAAACAATGTCCGTGATCCTCAAGGGAACATGAGACAGCAGGCAATATTGCAGGCATCAGCAGTAGGCTGGCCAGAGGGCACGCCAGTGGCAGTAAAAATGCAGTGCACAATGGCCAGTGCCTTTATAATTGGAGTGTGTGGACCACTACCCCCTTCACAGTGTCTAGGGAACATTACGTAAAACACATACTGGAGCATAAATGTGATTACAGTAGCCTCCAGGATTTCTTCCATGCTGCAGCACACTTCTTCAAGTTGTAGTTACATAAGTATGTACTGTACACTGAGCACAACACTCACTACTTCTTCTGCCACCATGCATTTGGTTATTAAAGCTGTGAGCATGGCAGTGTGTGCTTCTCTTTGCCCATCTGGAATTTGCAAACAGCCATATTTCTCTGCAGCTGAATGTCACTTCAGCCACTTGTCCCCAGTCAAATGTACCACAGGGAAATGTCTCACTGCCTAGGTGCCTGAACCCATATTTCTTGTTATCCTCTTCAGCCTTTTCAGCTGCTTTAACCGTAGCTAAGCGATGGACAAACCTGTGCACCTACAGTTAGCTGTACTCAGGGTTTTGAAAAAAATAACTACAAGGGTTTCTTTGTTTTATTTAAGTGTACTGTTGCTGTTGAACACATGGGGACTGTTGGTGGGGATATGCGGACACTTATGAGCGGTCTCGCTCATTTAGCTACACATTCTTCTGTTCTGCTTTATAGAGGTGTGTTTATTCTGAGAGCTCTGCTCTCAGACATGCCTTCTGCACTCGTCTACACTCCGTGTAGCATTAGGAGTTCAGGCAGTGCGCCTTCATTAATATGCATGGTGCACTGCCGTCCTCCTCTTAAACTGCCGCTTCCATGCAGGACTGGATTAGTCCTGCATGGAAGATTAGTAAATCCGGGGGATAGTCTTGCCCAGTCCAGTAAGTCCCACCCATTCATTTGCTTATACATCCCACCATGCATTAACTCACTCACCAGTACTGCTTTAGTGCCTTACAATTATGAATCAAATTTAAACAAGGAACTAACTGATTACAGATTGTCTTCTCTGATGATTCAAACTAGTCAAAGACTCTACATTTTCGCAGAAGACCATTTCCCTTGCAGGTTAGCAGACACATTTTCCAGTGCTGCATGTAGCTTCTTAGCACATTGCAGTTTCATTTATAGTTCAGTTTACAGACTCCTATACACTTTAAATAACCCTCTTCATGGTTTTATTTGCAATGTATATTTGCCTTAATTTCTTAAAGATGTTCACTCTGTTTTTATGGACTATATTTTAATTAAGCAGTTAAACAATTTAGCATTAACAAACGCCTCACTCATGGTTCAGTAGTGCAGACTTGGTTTGCTAATCTACATTCTAGGGTCTGTACTACAGCTATCCACAGCTGGAAAAAACTCTTATCAGACAGAAATGAGTGGAGCATTGTTTGTTTACATTGAGGTGCTTTACTTGACACCTGTGTGTTTTACCTGGGCATTGTGTACTTATAACAATATGCTTTTCATGGGCGTTTTGATCTTATACTTAGATACTTTATCAGGTCATTTTATTCTTGTATCTAGATGCCTTATCTGGTTATTTACTCATACCTAATTGTTGACATGGGCATTGTGTGCGTTTACCTAGTTGATTTAATGGAGCGTTGTGTACTTATGAAAAGTCCTTTCCTGGGATCCTGTACTTCTTCCTAGGTACTTTACCTTGAAGTTCTGTAGGATTACTATCAAAAGTATGAAATTCAGTTGGCTGAAATGCAGTAGTATCGACTTGGAAAACCAAAAACGAAGTGTATCGACATGCAAAATGTTGAATCCGCATATTAATATGCGAATTCGACCTTACTTGACATTAATAGAATGCACTCCTACACTGCACCAGACATAACGTGAGGATTTTTCAGGGGGGGGGCAAGCCTCCCTGCACCCCCCACACACACACATTCTGCAAAATATAAATTCCAACTCCGAGATCGCACTACAGTGGGGAAAAGGGTACATTTCCCGATTACCACTGTACCGCAATCTCTAGTTCAATGACCGACCTCATCTTTGTAAATGCACTGAGCCTTCGCTGAAATGGGACTCACACATGGGAAGGATCACCAACACGGGTTGGCAAAATGTCATTCGACAACCCTTGGTCATTGAAACGTTGCTCAGCAATTTAAATGTAAACCAGTTCTGTACATATACTTATGTGTTTTGCATGGGTATTGTGTTCTTATTTACAGATGCTTTATCTTGGCATTGTGCACTTATTGCTATGTTTTGCCCCAGGCATTATGTATGTATACCTATGTGCCATATCTCAAAGTTATCCTCAGGTTTTAAGGCTGTCTTTAATTTGAATAAATGTTTTGCTCTGTCTTTCCTACAATAGGTCACTTTTTTGGAGAAAAAGTGGTGCTGTACAGTCAGTAAATACTGATAGTCATTACAGTTACAGACATTTTTAAATCAGAAAAGCATGTTAATTCTCAGCCTCTTTTTCCCTCAAGGGTTTAAATTAACAGAACCTACATTTAAAATGTTTTCCCACGTTAAGGTCTTTTCTTTAATTATTGTTTACCTTGTCCTTAATTCTGGAAACAAAAGATTGAGAGGTGTTCTAGTTGCTTTCTTGAGCCCTGTGCAGTTATACCCAGATTCTTTACCTGGGCTTTGTGTACTTTTACTGTGTTGCATTAACTGGACATCATGTACCTTTATCTAGGCATTTTACCTGGGCATTGTGTATACCTATGTACTTTACCTGGTCAATATACCTATGTGGTTTACCTGCTTATTGTGAATATATACTTGGGTGTTTTACCTGTGTATTGTGTGCTTATACCTATGTTCTTTACCTTAGCATTCCGTATTATGTCTATGTACTACACCAGGAATCTGGAGACTCATACATACGTCATTTATAACTGTGTACTTTACCTGGACATTGTATATATTATCAATATGTTTATTTATGTGCATTGCCTAGGCATTGTGTACTTATTCCTAGGTGCATTACCTGGGCATTTTGTACTTATGTCTTTCATCTGGTCATGCTTCATCTATGCCTATGTCCTTTACCTAGACATTCTGTGCTTACATGTCTGTGCTTTACCTGGGAATTGTGTTCTTATACCTTGGTGTTTTACTTGAGCATTGCATATTACACCTGCATCCTTTACCTGGACCTTGTACATATTACCTGTGCATTGCATGAGCATTGGTAATTATACTTTGATGCTTTATCTTTGCATTGTGTACATATCCCTAGGTATTTAACCTGGGTGTTGTGAATGCATACCTTTGAGTTTTACCTTGGCGTTGTATACTCATATCCAGGTGATTTACCTCTACACTATGTACTTAGAACTAGG